>NW_015387856.1:37376-144732 GCF_001527695.2 Protobothrops mucrosquamatus
AAGATACAGGTTAAAATATAGCATCTGAATTGAGAGTTAGGTGGTGTCCTGGTTTGAAGGACAACAGAAAATTAAAATTAAAAGGAAACAATCTCCAGATAATTTCCTGACAACATTTTGCCTCCAGGAAGATACTGCAAATTCTGTAACAAAAAAAAACCTTCAATAAGATATTTTGTGGCAAATTAAATGCAAAAATATAATAGTCATGGGAATCATGCTAAATAATGAAATGGTTTGATAAATTAAAGAGTAACCATTCAAACAATGCTCAGTGATAATTCAACTGAGGAAAAACTTCAAGAAGAAAGCTACATTTATCTAAAAAGTCACTTTGAAGAAAACAGATGTCCCATTCGAATCAACTGGTCAAATGTGTCTTTGATATCAAAGCTACATTTTCCCACAGCCACGTTCTGAGTGAGAAGCTTTTCATTTAAATAAGCAGGAATAGATCTGTGCTTCTTCTCTTTAAGAGTCATACTTAGCAAAGCACTTCTCAGCAATTAATTATGTACAAATAAAAATATACAAGTAACTTTTCACTGCATGGTTGAAGTTATAGTGATTTTACCTCTTGGTAGGTTTTCATTCTATATAATGCCTTAAAGTCCCCCCCTTGATAAGTCCAAGAGTGTTTCATGAGGAAGGACAAGTGTCATTCAGAAGAGGAAGAGGCCCTTCTCATTTGGCCTTCTTTAAAGCCTGTTTATTCATTAACATTGGAAAAGTTTGGGCTTTTCTACTGTGGCCCCACCCTTGGGGATGGAATTGCCAGGTGGGATTCATTAAGCCTCATCACAATAGGTTTTAAGACATCTCAAAATCCTTATTATTTATTCAAGCCATTTCCAGAATATATTTCATTGTTCACGTCTGGCATCTGTTTGCAATATAGTACTCTGGAATTGTCTGATTTCCTGTATCTTGTCTATGTATTTTAGATCCCTGTATCTTGCAACTATTAGTGTTGGTGGACATGGGCATTCCTGAAGTTTTATTATTAGTTTTGTAAAAATCATACATTAAGCTGCACATGCAGATTTTTGGCTTTCAAAGGAGGCCTATAAATTAAGGAAACTCAAGTAAGAAAAATGGCAAAACAAAGTGTTTGATACTATTTTTTTTTAATATTGAGATCTCAAATCCAAGCTGGACACAATTTTTAAGAACACATGAGGGATGTGACCACAGCATGCCCACCATTGCATATTAACCTATTAAGGGAGGGTAAATAATGGCTGGAATTCCGAGCATATGCAGAAATATTTGGAAATCTTAGTTTTACTATCTCTATTTTCAAATTGCTATCTGAGTAGCTCAATCTGAGCCCTTAAAATGATCTGGAATACTAATGATGATGATAAATAAAATAGGGAACACATATAACATAAATATATGGAATTATTTTTAAATGTTTATAATGGCAAAAACCAGGCTGTTTTTGTAATCATTAATTATGTAATATGTAATCAATTATATCAGTGGTTCTCAACCTTTGCTTTACTTCAGACCACTCCCCTTTAAATATCTTTTGTGGCCATGGACCATGGCCACAAAAGGTATTTAAAAGATTTAAATCATAACATTTCTTCAACCTTCGCAGCCCCCTAGGGTCCACAGATCACAGGTTGAGAATCACTGACTTATTAATTATTTAATTATGTAAAGAAAACACATATCATTAGAATAAATTGTATTACTAATTACTTAGTTAATTAAGTGTTAAGTGTTACTAATTACTTAGCTGAATAATTGTTAGAATATTCCATTCCATAAAGCAAACAATTCAAAACCTTAAAAAATGTTTGGTGTACTACCTACCAAAAAGTCCCCTTCTCCATGATGCTATCAATATCATAGAAAAAATACTGATGCAAAATGTATTACACAAAACAATTAAAGGCACAATGAAAAAGAAAAGTAATAGGCATAATTTCTTTAGAAACACTTTACAGAACATTCTCCATCTCTTCTTTTTTTCCTATTGCAATAAATATTGTGTTATATTTTTATAATCAGTATAGCATTAATTTCAGTCCTAATGTAACTGTTTTTGAGATGAAGTTTTTCAACTTAAAGGGGAGATTTTTCTAAATCCTAATTGTAGTTTTGATCTGACTTTAGTTTCCCTATTTATAGCATAAAGAAATACCAAGCAATAATTAAAAGAAGAAATCTGAAAGAGAGCTCTCTTTACTGAATGACACTGCTATGCTAGGAAACTGAAGGCATTTCTCATTAGCCAATTAATATTTTTTTAAAAAAAAAATCCTGAAAGCCATCTTTATTAGAAGAATCATGGTGTTTCAATAACATTTTCTAGATAGGAAAGGGTTTTGATATGGTAATTAAGTAATGTGAAAATAATCAAGACTGGAAAATACAATTATTAGAAGTAGAACTACTTATCTAAACATAGTAACATAGGGGCCCTTTTACCAAGTTATAGGAGAAACTATAAAGGGGAACTGAGGAAAACTGAGGAGGGAGTTGGAGTTGGTTAGTGTTGGTCTTTTGAGTTTAGTGACCATGACCTACATAAAGATTTCCTGATTTTCATTGACAACTGTGATGAGCATCTTCAGAGGCAAAGTGGTCTGTAACATCTGAAGATGCCTGCTATAGTTCCTAGTGAAACATCACAAAGCATAGAAACATAGAAAACTGACAGCATTTTTTATTAATTAATGTATTTGTTATGTTTATTTTATTGCATTTTTTTATTTTAATGTTGTACGATTATAGACATAGTTCTATAATATATTTATCCCAAGTATGTTTAAAATCAGATACTAATGATTGGCCCACTATCTCTGCTGGAAATTAGTTCCAAGCATCCACTACTTTTTCTGTGAAGTAATACTTTCTAACATTACTTTTAACCTTCCCTCCTCCCAGTTTGAGGTTATGTGCTCTTGAGTTTTGTTTAATATTAAAAATACTGCCTTCTAAAACTTTAGTCACACCCATAATATATTTAAAGGTTTCAAACATGTCCCATGATTGTACATTATCCCATGTAGACAATATGTTGTCTATAGCACTGAGGTCACTAACCCCGAAGTCCAGCACTGCCTAACAATGCTGCCTATGAACAACTATACCAGTATAAAACTTGGGGATCTTAGTCATAGAAAGACCTCAGAATGACAGGGTTAAAATATATATATTTAGTGTCCAAGAAGTCAAGGAATTATAGCCTATAGATATGTTTATTATGAAGAGTATCTATTCATAACAGTGATTTAATAGTAATTTAATGAAGATAGACAGACAGATAAATATGAGAGAGAGAGAGAGAGAGAGAGAGAGAGAGAGAGAGAGAGAGAGAGAGAGAGAGAGAGAGAGAGAGAGAAAAGGCGTTGGTAGTGATAGCCAAACCAATAGATCCTTGACTGATAATGGGATTATGTTTCAACTCTGAAGAACAAAATAAAAGACAACAACAGAGATTGCATATGACAAGAAGACAAAAGGTGATCATATGGAGGTGAGATTGTTTAATTATATACAAGTCACATGTATCTGGCAGTTCAATCTTGAGAGGCAGAATAGCTTAGCATCTCCATGACAAGTAGTTATAGGTCACAAATGATTCTGAGCATGCAAGCCAACCTCCATAAATTGGGTTGAAAACATCATGATATGCTTTTTTATATGTGGATCTAACTTTTTTTTAAAAGCCACATTTTAGGTTTTTTTGTTTAACTTTTTCTCTTGACTTGAGGCTTGCTATTATTTAGTTATTTAAGGAAAATCTTACTTCTGACACTGGACTTGGCCAATCATTCTTTTTCTTCTTACCACAAATATAATCTACTTCTCTTGATCTAGTGATGCCTGCTTCATCTGCAATACCTCTCCAAGATCTTAGGATGACAATCTTTATCAGTCTTGCTGTCTGATATTGTTATAATTCAAATCTGATGCAAGATATGTAGTACTTTGAAATAACACAAGATGCTCTTTTATTCTGTGTAGGAAAGGTGGTGGGACTGCAACTTGAATAATTTTTTGCCATCGATAATAAGACAATATATTTCATTACATCTGAAAGCCAGATTGGGGAACTAGAGTAAACTATCTAGACATGTCTCCATTCCAAACTTTTGCTGCAACTTCCTAGCATTTAATGTCTTCATATACTAATAAGCCCAGCTCTCTTCTAATGGGAGATTCTAGAATTTAAAACCCAGGACTTTTCATAGGCCAAATATGTACTGTAGGCTTCTAGAGCAATTCAACATTCATTTCACTAGGATAGCTCTCCTAGTGTCCATTTTGTCCATTCTTTTTGGAGACTGTCTGGAATCCACGTTAGTGCATTCACATAACTATTAAATGTGAGATTGGTTCTTTCTCAAAAATAAGAAAAGGAAACAAAGCATAGATAGGAGTCTCAAATTTAAACAGGATTAAGATTGTTCCAGTTACAAAAATGCACATTCTGAAAACGCTGGTATAGTTAAATCAATATTTGTATCAACCAACGTGATCATATTTCTCAGATCTGCACTAGCTACTCAAGTCTAAATTTTCCTTTATTCATCTCTAAGGCTATGTCTAAAAAAATTAAACCCTACTTATATTCAGTAAAATCTGTAATTTATAGGATAGCCTAAGAAGAAAATTAGTAACTCCCTTTTTATTTGGTAGATGTAGCTGGAATATATTCTGTTCATTTGTATTCCACCTCCATGAAGCAGTACAATATACGCACATTTTCAGCTGTTATGAATGTTTTTTGAAATCATCTATCAGATTTTCATGCATAGGCTTGTGCAGTGCTGTGCTTAATCAACCACCCATGTAAACATTCTCATGTATCTTGGTATGCCATCTTCATTTTGCATAGAAAATTGCTGTAACTAGATTCACCATATTCAATGTGCCTATTTCTAGTTTGGAAATTCATTTGCACTGCTGGCAGTAAATGTCCAGATACAGAGGTAGAGCCCTACAGCCTGGTGCCCATTCCCAGTTCAGTGACAACCCCTCTTTCTTTAAAATAAATAAATAAAACAGATGCCGTGAGTGGTAGAGGCAGGAAACAACAAAATTACACTTAGAAAAAAGAGATGGGGATGGGGAGGAGAACCCAGAGAGTCAGAGGGAACAACCAGAAATACAGATGGAACAAAAGAAGTGTTGCCTAAGACTACTTTAACCCTTAGAAAGTCAGTGCAAAATTTTGTAGGCTAATTAGGTTCTTTATAAATGCATGATGACAAAGATTTCTGACCAAAGTTGTAATACTCCAAAGCTACAATACCATCTCTATTTTTACCTTTCCTCATTTTTTAAAACCTAAGTCTCCTTTTATTCCCAAAATACTACTATATTCTGTGCTCCTGCATATTTACTAATAACATTACAAATGAGTTCAAATGTTTCATCTCCTCCAAATTGTTTAATGGACCTAACAATATAATATAGATCTTGGTCATGTCAAATGTCACAAGGTAAATGTAAAGTTTTCCCCTGCCCTCTTGTATGTGACTTTAGGGGACGATGCTCATCTCTGCTTCCTAGCCCGGGAAGCCAGCATTGTCCAAAGGCATTTCCATGATCATGTGACAGCATGACTATATGCCTAGGCCATTACCTTCTGGAATGCTGTTACATTCCCATCAAAGTGATACCTATTTATCTACTCGCCTTTGCATACTTTCAAACTGCTATATGGAGGAGCTGGAGCAAGAATGAGAGCTCACCCTGTCATGTGGTACTTGGGTCTCGACCTGCCAACCTTCTGATCAACAAACCAGCATCTTAATCACCAGGCCATTACGCCCCTATGTCAAATGTTAATGTTGTATTAATAGTCAAATATATTCTTATGACATAAAAGGAAAAGAATTCTATGATTTGCACACAAAAAAATCTATAGAATTTGTAACCGGAGCACATGGGATGTATGACATCTTCACAATTTTTACAACTCAGAGAGAAACCATTTTTAAAAAAATGAAATCACTTTTTATTAACCAGGGCTACCATATTAGGTGGGCAATATTTTTGTACCTACTTATGGCCAGTCAGCTAAGCCATTCACTAGGAATACATAGTACCTTTTTCCTAGCTTTATGAAAATAAGTTGATATTTTAAAGAATTATTTGGAATGCTTTACCCAAAGGATATATGTATTCTCTTCTAATGGCTATTTGTAATAACATTCTATGTTGTTTCCAAATGTACCTTCTACTGTACTATATAATTCATAGATGTAAAAAAAGTAGGTCAGGCACTTTCCTTGACTCCTAAGCACTTCCAAGTATTTCAGGATAAGCTGTTATATGCTGTTAAGAATTATCCCTGACTAAATAATTGTTCAGCATCTTGGATTCCATATTGTATACAAAACAATAAAATAACCACTGCAATACGTTATATCAATACATTATACTGTCACACAATAGAAACTACTTTTTACCTATATACTCTTATGATGGATAAGTCTTAATTACTCTCAGGTGTGTCAGAAGCTGCACTTCAGCAGTGTGGTTATTTATTAGTGGCTCATAATAAAAATTGCACATTTCTCTCTTATGATTCCTTTTTACACCAATGAAACAGAACTTACCTCGATTCCATGCTTCCCAGCATAGATTTTATTTACTTTTTTGCCACTATGCTTTTCAACATGTCAAAGAACAAAGGAACGAATGCCTTATGTGCCTCCAAATTCAATATGTGCATCAATCAAGGGTTGTTATCATACCTTTTGTATTCTCATAATACTGGCATTTAGCAGCTGAACAGGTTAACTTCTAGTTCAGCTACAGAACAGGAAGAAACTGAGGTTACTTACTTACAGCATGAAAGTTGGGGAATTCTGTGAGTTGAAGTCCACATATCTTAAAGCTCCTAAGAAAAAGAATTATCCTACAGATAACTTGTGTTATAATTTTAAGGCTGGAACTGTGAGGAGGTAACTTTGTAATAGGAAGATCTTTCATGTACTAAAATCAAACATTCATATAATAAACACTCTATTATAATATAATAGACACTAAATATAAAATATTGGAAGACTAAGAAAATAAAAGTTTAAAAATGTAGATTTAAATTGAAAATATATTTGTAATTTTTAATTGTGTATGGAAAGAAACATTTTAATTCTCTGTCATTTTGGAAAAGAGTGAGCTACGCAGACAGTAAACTTCAGTGGGGCTTATTTCAAACTAGTCATATTGTGCTGTTAATATTGCTTTTAAAATATTCTTTGAAAAAATTAAAAATTATCATGGAATACATCATCATATGCATATCTTGAAGAGTTATGCGTGCAGACACGTCTTAAGTTTAAGACATTAATTTTAAGACAACATTAGATGAATATTGAAAGATCCTTTGCTAATTCAGTATTTATTTTTGAAATTTTTGCAGTCCCTGAATCTTTTTATACTCATTCAGTATAAATATGAGAAATATATATATATATTTACTTGGGATGTTTTATTAGACCAGAGAAACAAACTGCAAAATAAAATCCACAATAAATCACAATGACTCTGAAGGTGTAGCAACAGTGCCTTAATGAAATTAAAAATCAAGCATTGTTTCTCTAATGAAGTAATGGGCAGAGAATCGGGCATGGCTATGTGACATGAAAATAATACACAAATTTTATTTCAGTAGTCTGGAATTGAACTTCAAGCTTGAGTTTCCCCAACCTCATCCAAGGCTTACCTGGAAGATGTTATTTATTAATAGATCACTACTCGGGATTTCTGTTTCTCGGGTTTTGAGAGATTCTTCTTATAGGAATAGGAGACCGTTGTTACATTTCAGTAAATTCATAGATGGTTACTTATGGAAATGAATTATTCTGGAGGAACACGAGATTAGTTTATCTGAATTCTTCAGTATTATTGAAGGATATTTACATTTCTTTAAAAAAAACACAAATGAATACCAATAAAGGAGAATATTTGTAGCTCAGAGTTGAAATGAGGGGTCCTTGGTGCTCTCTGAGCTTGGTTTTTTTCTTGCACATGTTTCATTACCCAAATTAGATAACATCATCAGTGCTCACCCCTCAAACAAATGAATGACATCAGAAGATAAAAATTAGACTTCCTTCCTTGACCTAATCACCACTCACCAAGCTTAACCCTGTCCAAAGATGTTGACCATGCAGCTTTTACAATGTAAGTTCTGATAATTGGGTCAGTTGAAGGCTTTTTACATCCATATTTGTGGGTCTTTCAGCTTAGCTTGAAATCTGAAAGTCTGCTTGAAGTGCAGCCTACTTTTATGGCCACATCATGAGCTTACTGAAGCGTTCTTGTTGAACCAAATAGGTTTTCGAGCAGCTCTCCCTTGCCAATTGACTCTTTTTTTGGTATTTACTGTGAGCTCACTAACACTTCATGCTTAAGCCCCTGGCACTGACAGCACTGAGGGCACCCACCGTTATTGTGCTGGTTTCCCTTCTTTATATAAAAAAAATGCTCTGTTTCCCAACCATTGGATTGTTCTATATAATCCACAAGTTGGTCAGCTCCAACTGGCTGCCTCTGAGAAAATTCACCAATTTTCAGTCAGTAAGAAGTTTTAAAAGAGGCTATTTTATTCTTCAGTAGGAGAAAAGAAATCCAAAATGGAAATGTGACCTGGATTTGTCAGGCAATTTGAGTTACCATGGAGTTTAAAAGACTACAATTTTATTCTTGCTTTTCATGCATTTTTTTTCTTCCTGCGAAGCTTCTGACGGTGTCCCCAAGCCTTTTAGCCTAAAAAGATCAAAGCTGAAGATTGATGTATTGCATTTAAATTGGTTCCTCAATTGCCAGATATTTATAAGAAAATTTTAACTTATCTATATCAATTATAGTTCCAAGTCAATATTTTTATAGAATCGTATTAAAATCTAATGCACACATATCTATGAGCTTTATTGCCATGAAAGGGTGACATGAAAGGCAACTTTTACTATTTAAGAGAAATTTAAGACACTTATCTAAGCTTTAGGAAAAATACAAAAAGCAGATACTGTAGTTGCCAGTTTGTGAGGTAGCGCAGGATTTCGTCAAATAGATTTGCAGAATCAGAGGCAAATTTATATAGTGTGGCATTATAAACATTTTGACATGCCAAAACAGAGAATAATTGTTCTAACGACTGTGTGGGATGAGGAATATATGTTTGTATTTGATTTTCAGAAAAGGAGAACAGAAAACAAAAACCCCAACTGTAGTTTTCAAAGTTCATTTCCAGGAATTTAAAGTGCTGATTTAAAAGAAAAACTCAATAAAATATAACTTCAATAAGGTTTTCTTTATTTCAGAAGCTATTAAAATTAGGTTTGCTTCAAAATACAGCTTTACAGTAAAGTCAAGTTGGGATTATAGAATAAATGCAATGAAGTTGCATTGTTAATCATCAATTTTAGGGCTGGCAAGCAGCGTTTCCTGATGGGATTAGCAATACGTCATTTCTGACAGAGTTCATGACCTGGTGCCATCTGCACCATGTGGACTTTATTTACTTAGATGATGTCACTGATAAGCACCTATTGTAAGCAAGTATACAGTTTAATCTTGAAGTTGAAATGCCCCCCACCCCGCGACAGAAAAGATCCTTAACATTATTTGTAGTTCTGCATACATTTTTGATTCCATTTAGTTCACATTATATTTTGGTTAATTAATTCAGAGCTGCCAACACACTTACAACTATATTTGCCAGACAATATTAATGTGTTGGAGAGTATGAAATAGATGCAAGTTGAGGATTTCTGCAAGGAGTGAAGCTTCTATGGTGGCTAGGAAATACTCTGCATTCACGAAGAGAACACATTGCTCTCTAAGTACAAAGTTCAAATATCTCCAAACTATAGGATCCAATATCCAAAACATATGAAATATTAATGTCCTTGGCAGTTGTTTTAAAGTTCTCAAATCAAGTTCATGAAAGGCAATATCAATGATTGTTATTCATCATGCTAGACACATAGTCTGTTCAATTCTTATAATCATCCCAAATCCACTGGGATTTTTTCTTTTCAAAAGAAAAGAACATTTAACTTTTTAGTTACTTTTTATGAATTGATCAAGGGATGTATATGAACAATCCCACCTTTCATGATATAATAATCTTTCTAGTGAACTGCAGCCACTATAGCTTTCTAGGCTTCAATTACATCATGAGAAAAGAATCATGAAACTGCCTCCACGCAGCTTTTTCAGATCAGGAAAGTGAGTAGAGCAGGGGTGTCAAACTCACAACGTCACATGACGTGTCGTGACATATCGTGACTTTTTTTCCATAGCCGGCAATGGGGTGGGTGCGGTTTCGCCATGACGCATCCGGCCCGCTGGCCAGCAGTTTGACACCCCTGGAGTAGAGTGATGGAGAATATGCACATGGGAAGATGGAATAGCAGACTCTGCCAATAATACAACACAGCTGTTGGCAAGAATTCCAGATCTGGTACCATTGCATCATTTTGCCTGGTATACCACTTACTCCAAAATAATGTGCAAAACCTAGCCCAATTTCCCAAAATCAAGTGGTCTCTCAAGTTGAAGTCATTCTTAATTTGTATATATATATTTACTATTTTGACTTTAATTATGTTTTGAAAAGGTAGAGTTACAATAATTATGTTACTAGCCCTTAGCATAAGCCCACCCAAACCACCAAAATATAGGCATTACTTAGCATGGATATTTGTGGGACAAGAAGAGTACATGCATTTTGAACCAAGAAAGGGGTTAATAGGAATGGGTTTTCCTATAAAGTCAGCTGCCATATGCAACAGATCTATCTGCATTCCTTAGATTTTAGGGAGGGAAAGATCTGTATTCCATAGTTTGTATGTATAGGGTATATGGCAGTTGAGGTCAAGGTGATTCTCTAAGCAACTTGGAGTTTTCCTGGGTTACAGAGGAAAGGGCAAGTGACTCATCTTTAACAACCATCCAACCCAGATTGTTCCAATAGAGGAGAATATTATAGCACTGAATAAGTGCACTGAAGATGATACATAGTTGGGCAATGAACCATCTGCAAGAAAACAACCAAGGCCAGAGACCATGAAGGACTCCTCAGACTGTTCCATTGGTGTATCCTCAATGAAATGATTCCATGATTAAAATTATGCTGGACTGTGTTTATAATAAAATATTATACTGTCACATTTAAAAAAACAAATTATAAAATCCTATTGTAACCACTCCTTTTTCTCCAAAAAAGCCAACATAATAAAGGGAATGATAGATGGTTCCATTTAAGCTTGCAATCCCAGATACCCCATACCTATGTTCCACTGAATTTAATGGGGCATTTTTAAAAAGATGTTATGTATCAGAATGCAAAGTAAGTGAATATTAGGGAAACTAATTGAATCTGCAAAATTAGTATCTCTAAATACCTCATATCAAGTGAGTGATTTTAGAGAAGCAACTGTGAAATGGATGATTATCTGCTGCAGGACATTATGGGGCCATCACCCAAATGCTATGGAAGTCTGTCAAATACAGGGTGAAAATTCTTTCAGCTCCAGTAACTATAATCCTGGGATGAAGCAGTCAAGCATCATTTCCTGCTTAAGACAAATATCATTAGTCCTTAAACAAAAGTGGGGGAAAGGTCCAATGGGCTCTCAGTTTTCAGAGGTATTCGTAGCTGCCCTTGTTACCATCTCATAGAACTGTGAATAAATCCATGGCACAGACAGCTGAGAAAATAAAAGCACTGAATAAAAAGAGTTTATATATATATTAACAGTTCCTTATTACAGCTGGTGATTCCAGCACTCGATGATCTCACAGTCTGCTGTGTGGCTGCCAGAGAGCCTGCATACAAATAGATGCTTTTGTACCCATGAACCATAGAAACCTGCATCAAATTGGCCTGCTTTCCTTAACTGAGCTGCACAAACAAAGATGAGTTTGTTGCTGATCAAGAAACAAGAGCTTTGTTTTGTAAGACTCTCTGAATGTAGTGCACTTAGCCACGGGAGAAGGTCCACAGCATAAAATGAAGCAGAGCGAGAATGGGAAGAAAGAGAAACGAGAGGAGAATAGTGAACGGAAACCAGGCAACAAATCAAAGTGTAGACTCTTCTTGTGGATATTGGTGTTGAAAGTTTGCTGAAACTTCTTCTCCCCCACCCTTTCCTCTTTGTGAATACTAGTCACATTTCACAAGCTGAATAAAAATGAAAAGGAAAGGGTCTTTCATTAACGGAGTGCCTTTTGATTTGTAGAGCAAAACTGCAAGAGCTGATGTAGTCGCAAAGAAGAGTAGATTGTCCCTTTGCTGACACACTGAATTTTTTTCTTCTCCCTTTTGGTAACTCCCATTGAGAGGGGAGGAAATTCAGTACCCCTAAAGAAACTGTTGTATTTGATTACAATAGGTGAGCTCTCTAAAGCTGAGACAGAATATGTGAGAAGAGAGCTAATAGTCATTTAAATTTAAGGTTTCATTTAAAAACACCAGCAAAAGGAGAACCACGGCTGAATTCCTTTGGGGTATTAAAAGGAAACTTGCAACAATCCCTATTAAAGAGTCTCATTTGTAGAACATAGATAAAAAGACTTATCTGCCTAAATATTCTAATCTCTCTTTCCCTTTCCCTTTTCTGTCTTTCTCTCTCTCAACCTGTTTCCCAATTCCTCCCTTTGATACATTTGCATATGTATCAGACTAATGCTTTTCACATACTAACATATAAACAGACTTAACCATAGTTTCAGTTCAGAAACTGTGACCATCCTAGACCAAGCCAAGTCCAAAAATGCTAGGGAATTTCTAGAAGCCTGGCATTCTGACAAATTAGCCATCAATAAGCACATAAACATAAACAATATCTATATACTATGCAAAAGACACAATCAACAAGCCAAAAAGGGGACAAAAAGATCAAAATACCTCCCCACTAGCAATCAACACCCAGATGAGCATAGATTAACTCCAAGATTAACATCAGACCAACAATCAAGTAAATAATACCCCAATCAAAGAACTGCCAAAAAAGCCAACAGCAAACAGCCCAATCAAAGAATCTCTAAGACCACCCCCACCAACACCGACAGGCAAGCCACTAGAATATAAATCGACAGCAAACTGCACTCCTTACTAAGCACTGATGATGTTACTTAGTTGGGTAATAAAACATCTGCAAGAAAACAATCAAACCCAGAGAGCAACAAGGACCTCTCATTTCAGTCTTGAGCTACAAATATTCTCCTTTACTGGTAACACTTGTCAGCATTTGGTTGTGTTCTGGTTCTTTGACCAATCTATATTTCTGGACTGTGAGATCCAATACATGAAAAGAAATCCTAAGCAGTAGCATCAGGATCCCATTCCCTTACCCAATCCTCCTGAAATTTACAGCCAACTTTAAATAATTAGTGAGAGTGATTTTCACTTATCACTTAACAAATGTCTCACTTAACAACAGAAATGTTATGCTTAATTGTGGCTGTAAGTCGAGGACTACCTGTACTGCATTCTAACCACTGCTCCACTACCCAGTGATGATATAACATAAGGATAGGCAATGCTATTGAGCTTTAAGTAATATATTGAATGGGTTTTTGAGGTGATATGATGAGTACTTTCCCAAAATAGATGCAGAGTTAGGAAGTTCATCACAAAATGGCTGTTCAATTCATACAATGAAATTTCTATAAAAATAATAGGCCTTAAGGCATTAAATTATCCACACAACTAGTTTGTTTGTTTGTTCATTTGTTTGTTTAATTTCTATAGCTGCCCATCTCAGTCAACGACTCTACATCTAACTTAAGTAGCACAATTATTTCTTCCTTAGTTTCAAATTGCCCACAGTTTCAAGCTAATAGCTGAATTACTGAAGATACTGCTGCAGTATAAAAGCTGCACTCATGAGTGCTATGATTGGAACAAGGGAGCAAACAGTGAAATACACGATGCGCAAGTACATATTTAAGTAATTTGTACAGTGACATCATGACAAAAACATCATGTTGACATCAAATTGGCTTGATGCTAGCTAATGTTATAGACAATACTGGCTACTGTTATAGAAGTTTGGTCTACAAAATATTCTTTTAAGACTTACATAATATTTTACTATAAATCTACATTTGTTATGAAAGAAAAAATTAAATCCAATATTAAAAAAACATTCATGATTCATTTATGGGAACTAAAGACTTCCTTGCCTCATATCACGATGGCTGCTTTCAATCTATGTGAGATCTTGTGTGAGAAACTAGCAACTTCGTGTTTTAATTCAGCAGAAAAACACAGAATTGCGCTTTAGTTCATTCATCGTTTTGCCAATATAAGAACCATCAGTCAAGTGCACAACTAAGAGAGCTTGGGAAAAGTCATCTAAACAAGCAAGAAGGATGGCAAGTGAGGGCGTTTTAATAGTGAAAAGGATTAGTTCAGCGTGAAACAAAAGACATTGGGGAGGGGAGCAAAGGCATGTGATATTAGTCTCTCCTTCTCTCCGTCTCCCTATCTTCTAAGCTTCAGGAAAAAACTACAGAACAATATCTGATGGTACTGATGGTATAAACAGCTCTTTGCAATCTGGAATAAATAAGTAAAATTTTTCCATCCCTAAGTACTGGGACCACCGCTCTGAGAATTCCCAGCTCACATGCCACTGGTAGGAATAAATATTAGTTATATCTCAAGTTAATGACTAGAGGTTCTTCAGAAAAGATGACCTCTGTTTGAAAGCTGATCATCCCAGATTGCTCTGAATTTAAAATAAAGAACGATAAGAACCAGAGTCTTCAAACTGCCCATTATTAATTGGCAACACACCTTATCAGGTCACAACTGTCGCACACTTTATCAGATCAGCCTTTCCCAGTATGGTAAGATACAATGTTAACACACTGCATTTCTATTAAAATTAGGATAACTTTGCACATGTGGCATATTTTATAGAAATTGTTGTTTTTGTCTGTCTGGGATGCATTCCTCTGTCCCCTTTTGTTTTTGCAATGCATATGTGAGACATAATACTCAGAGGTCATGACAAAAACACATATTTCTTTGGAAGAAGACGCTGAACATATGTCAAATTCCTTCTTGGATTTACTTTTTAATATCCTCTTGCTATATGAGTTTATATTTAATTTGGGGAATTTGTTCCCGCTGGCCCTAATTTGTTTTCATTTCCTAGAATAGTGTGACCCATTCTCCAGAAACAAATAAGACCTGATCTGGTTGGATATGATCTTGGTGTTGAGTAAAAACACTCCATAGGATGCATTCCTTTGCAGTATCACATCTTCCCACTGCATATTAATCTAATGCTCCAGAGTGTGCAATGATTTCCACCCACTATTCTATGCAATCTTCTACCCAGTTATTGGTCTCTTGAATCATATTCAGATTTAGAATTTACTTCACAATCCTTTGATGCATATCAGTTTGGCATGCACGATTCCTTTGTGTCTTAAGAAGAAAATATAATAAAAGATTGTTTCTATCAACTCTGATGCCCTGGACATTTAATTCCCTTCTGAGAAATTACAAATGTCACAAACAGTCTCTTTATGAACATAATAAACAGAATGAAAAAGTAGAACTTTCCCTTATCACAGCTTACTGAGGCTGATATAACATTTTGCAGTTAGCTTTTGGTTTTAGAATATCTGTTGCTTGGCAACCAAGTAACCCTTATCTTCTAAAGGTGTCATTCTGGCAAATTGCATTTCTAAATACTAGCTGTTCTGTCTTAATATGCTACCTAGTAAATAACACCAAAGAATCCATTAATATTGAGGAGTACCTAGAGAGACTTCAAAAGCTTTGTGCCATTTATTATTCATGCAACAACCCTGATGCTTCTGCTAATGACTCATATTTTTGGCTATGGAATAAATGAAAAGATATAATTGGCATATCAGTTGCCATGGGAGAAACTCCATGAGTAACCATCTTCTTCTCTCCTCCCCATCTTACCCTACCCACCGCTCACCTAGAAGAAGCTAGAACGTTCTGAGGTTTATTCTACAGTAATTGCAGCCTTCAAGATTATTTCCTAGAAAGCTTTACAATTTGATCAGGAACCTATACTTTAATCCAAGGATCTTGACTCATTTTATCTCTGTAAAATAATCAGTGGCATTTCTACCAAATAAACTTCCACTGGAAAGAAAGCCAATGAGCTTATTATTTTTTTTTAGGTGAACAGAAGGCTGTGGATTACAAGCTGTGCTCATTTCAGATGTTGTCATCTGGAAGTAGGAGAAAGAGCTATATTACAATTGCAGGAAGGATTTTGGTATTTATGCTTATAAACATGTATACTATTCAATTTTCTGTATTATACATAAGGATTTTATACATATTACTTTTTTTGTAATTTTATTGTATACTTATATATTGGGCAGAGAGAAAAGGGCCTGTTTATATTTGTAGAAGGTTTAACATTTTTCTTCTTTTGGGAAAACAAATGCTTTCAGTGAAAAATAGTGGATAAAGCTGCAATCTTCTACATAATTACTAGAGAGGCAAAATTGAAAGCAGTAATAATTTCTTTTGATCAAATGCCAGTGATACATGAGAAACCTTATTTTTGAGTAAATGTGGAATGGATATCAGATTTCATCCAACACTGGATATTGAATTAATTCAAGAATTTAGTTTCTTAGCAGCAGCACCATTCTACTTATATGGGTTAATTGATATTTAATATAATGAGGGGCACCACTAAATTCATAATTTAGACTAGATCCATTAGATAGTGAAATACTATACAGGAAATGCTCTTTTGTAGACATTTTTAATGTTTTCTAAACTTGGTGTTCTGATGGAACTGTAAATGCACAGAATTCAAACGTGATAGTGATGACTTCAATCAAATCAAGACTTTATGCAGATCCATATCTGCAACTTCTACTGTTGTCACTGCTCTCATTATTCATAAAGGATACAAAGGATTCCCATCCCTTGTTTGTTGGTAGCGGTGGAGTTGCTGCTTTCCAAACCAGATTTCCATAGGAAAGATGAAGGTAGTGTCAATTGATATCATCAATAAAAACAAGAATAACAATGCTTTGGTAATTACATGGAGTAGGTTTAGCAAATAGGTATACACATCTTAGCATACTGTTTATGGAAAAAGGCAACCCATTTTACTACAAGAAACCTATGATAGATAATAGGAGTGAATTACACTAGTTATAAGTTGCCTTGACTCTTTAAAGTCACAACATCTTTTTCAGGCTCACACATAAGCACAGGCTGTTTTAATGGGTGACAAAGAGGTACTATGGTCATACTCATGTAAGTCTGAAGCATTTCTTCCAAATTGTTCTTGAAATGTGCACAACTTTAGAATAGCTTTATTATGAAAGACTAGAAGGAATGACATATAGTAACTTCAACAGTTTGGCTAGTACTAAATGAACATTTTGCACCTGGCTGTGCTCACTGTGGCAAGATTTTTGAATATTTAAGTTCCTGCTAGCATTGTTTTGTGACAGCCCCACAACAAGCCCCCCAAAATATTTTCTACCCTGCTATGTGTTTCATTTCCTCAGTGATTGTATATGGCAATTTCTTCTTGGGCTAATTGATTAAGTCAAGCTGGTCTCTCCCTTGCTAAGATGTTTGTCCTAGATGAGAAGGGTATAACCTCCAGTATGCCCATGTTCATTGGTTGTAGTGGAATGTAAGTTTAATCTTCAACTCTGCAATTCCCTGGTTAGACTACGCATTAAATGCTAATAACATAGCATATAATTGCCCCTCTTCATTTCATTGGAGGAAATGTTTGGGATCTTAATCCAACCTGGGCTACCTCTAATCACTTTAATTCAGAATTCTTCTTCCTCTCCAGTTAAGAAATTTAAAGAAATAAAGGTATATCCTTTTTAAAAATTTCAAAAGAAAATAAACAGAATCTTGAATGAAGGTGACTATGAGATTATTTAACCCTTTCCCAAGCTGCTCTTGTCTTGATTAGAATTATGAATTTTAACCTTGTAAATTGTGGCTTCAATCTGGATCAGTGTTATCAGTGAATTATAATTAGTGATAAGCTAAAGCATATGAAAATATGTCTAGCTGCTATGTTGTGAGGAGGCAGCCATGTCTGGCCTTTAGGTCCTTATCATATTTATGCAGGACTAAAAATATTGTTTTCAGTGCAATTTATTTCTACATGTATTGGATGGCAGCCATAGTTGTTATTTCTCAACAATTACTATCAGTCTTGAGATTTTCTCCCTTCCCATATTCTTGCTACAAAATTTATCTATATATTGAATAAACATATTTAAAATTTTCTCAGCTTGCAGTCAAATTTAATTTAATAAATGTCTAAAGAGCTTGGCTGTTCTGATGGCCAAAAAACTCCTTGGAATATAGTATTGATTTTCCAGCATTGCTATAATATAATGCAGCATTGGTTATATTACTAATATTTAGGAGAGTTTTCAATTAATAAATATGAAGTTTGTATATCTATACATGAACACTATTTGCATGATGAAGGTCAAAGATAGAAAATGATTTTCTTTGTGGTTAAGTTAGACATTACCTTTACTACAACCATATAATTGTGAGGAAATTAAGTATCCAAATTTAATTGAAAGGATGTACCTTGATTTGATTTCAATAAGTCTCATTCTTTTCGATGGCTGATAGTTTATCAGAATTACATTAAAATACTAATATATCTAGTCTGCAATCTAATAATGCTGGGTAATTTTGGAAACTGATGCAATCAGTGTAATTAATCTTAATATTGAACTTTCTAACCATAATGACCATAATTAAGCACAGCACCCATGATATGTTGTAAAGGACAGAAGGAATAATCTCGAGGAACAAGAGGAAGCAAAACATGTTCAGATAAGAGAGCTCTGAGTCGGGGCAGAAATGTAATTTGAGAAAGTGTCTCAGACATGAACTTCCCTAGTTCTCAGGTTTAGAAATTCTGCAAAAGGAATTTATCTAGATAGACTGAATGGCAATACATGCCATTAAAAACATCTACATTCTTCAGCCCTCAGTCCATTGTGGCCTTATAAACATCAGAAGTATTAAAGTTGTTGGAAATGGTCTTCATGGAAACTAAACCATTTTTGTAAAAAAAAATTCAAAATAAATTTGGATAATATCCAAGCAATTTACAATAATGAATTGGAGTATCCAAGACTACTCAATCAATGGCACCAGATTTTTAAAAATAGTAGGCATGTTTTTAGGTTTTAAAAACTCATTCAGCAAATAAATCCTATGATTTTAAGGTTGAAAAAAGGTTGGTTCCCATTGATTTTATGATGAAGATGTAATAAATTTGAAGGAACTTTGGTATATATGTTATGTACTAATCGACTTATATTTCCATATTAGTTATAGGTTATTGCTACAATGACCCTGGCTCCTCAAAGAAAGTTGGGCTAAAGATGTCAATTTAAAAAAAATTAAACTATATCCCAAATATCTGGCAAGTTTCAGTTTAGGAAGAATGCATGATATGCACTTGTGAAATAATGTATCCCCAATTTTTGGCTTAATGGAATTTGTCTTTGAATTACCTCTGTAGGGATGCAGAGGCAGACAATGTGCTTCTGTGTGATCTAGCTTCAGTTTGTTGTTTAAAAATTGAATCACAACATAGAAAAAATGAAATAAATGAATACTGTATAATCTTGGTAGTTTGATAACAATGTATAAATCTGCCTATCTTTTTAAATGGGCTTTGAAAGGATCAGAGATGCTTACAAGAATTCAAAGAATAACCTCCCCCCACCCTAAAACTACATGTTCAGTACCATAGAAGTAAAAATCATACAATAATCTACTTTCTTTTTCTGAAAGTAAAGATATTGTTGTGATTTGTAGGTTATTATCAGAAAAAACAACAGGAACAGTATTATCCATGGTGTTAGAAATGAATGAGTTTATCTAAAGGTCAATCTAAAGTAAATCTAAAGTTAATCTAAAATATATTTTTGTTAGAGAGAAATGATGCTTTGCAGTCTTCCTGACTATAAAAGATTTCAGGTAGCAAAATAGAGTTGGATTTTCCTCAAAGGGGAACTGAAAGACTGCACACTACAGTTTTAACATCTTAAGAGTGCACTTTCAAATGTACTTGTGTGCAATGCTTTCTGTATATTTATTGCAATTGTAATATCATGTATTTCTGACATGTAATCTAATTTTTTTTCATCTTTCATATATACAGAATTAATGATTATACAGTAGTGCAGTAATAACTTTAAAAATATACCCAGGGGAAATGGTCTTGACAAAAAATGTTCACAGTAGTTAAATTTAAAACACTGAGTTTAAGGGCAATCTGTATACAAGCTCAGCTCCATCGAGTTTAATGAGACATTTCCAACTAAATATGTATCAGGGTTTTAAATTCATCTACAAACAAGGTCAAGGGCTAAAGGGAATGTTTTCACATTCATGATCAACAGTGTTTTTTTTCTTTCTTTCCTTTGCTTCTTTCCTTCTTTTGTTGTTTTCCTTCTTTGCTAGAAAGCTCCCATTTTTCTCAACAGTAGTTGCTTTATATCTAGGGAGTAGTTTTGTTGTGCATGGAACATACCCCAACAGTTCTCACCAAAGGGCTCTATTGAGTCAGAGGATTTGACTAAAAGAACAATATTGTAGAACTAGAGAATGGTCTAGTCTGCAAATAATTTTGGTAGCTACTGAACTCCTTTTGCTAAACAATGTTCTAGATTTTTTTAAAAAATGTAATGTCTTATCAACATTTGTAACTGTAAATGTTTTGAATGAACATCAACATAGGTTTCTTGAATTTGAAAAAATCCTATTCAGATTTTAGAAAGTGTGTAAAAAAAATCATGTCCCCCGCCCAGTTAAAGGTAGCAATGAATAATCACATCATCATGGGCTGAAAGCAGAGCTTAATTCAGATGCTAAAATTCATGCTGACTGAGATTATGAAATTATTCTTTTTCTTGGTGATAATTTTGTGGGGCTCTATTTGTGAATGGGGTAGCTTGGATGTACAAATCTATTTGTCTTTAATAAATATCACTATTTGTCTTTACTAAAATAGAATATTTTCTTGTTTGTTTTTAGATTTTGAACTTTAATTAGCAGCTGCAGAAAAAGGTTTGGATCAGACCTATAGAGTATAGTTGTGTCATCTATTTCGCCATGACTTACCCAAAGGCCAATACAAGTCAACCGTCATATCCTGAAGTTACTATTTGATAAGGGAATGATATTGCCATTGCTGCCAATAGCAACTTGTCCTGTACCAAATAACTGCTTTGGGTCAATGAGTAGGGGGGAGAAGGTGGCAGACTGGAGCTGCAATGCAGTGGTGAAATTGTCTAATATATTAAAGTTATAAACAGTACTATTTTGATAGGTAGGCAGGCAGGGGGATGGATGGATGGGCAGACAGGCAGGCAAGCAGGCAAACTGTAACTACTAAAACAAATATATATGGATAAACCCAGTGCTTTTTTTGTAAAAAAAAAAAAAAAAAAGGTGCTGGAACTAACACATGTCATACAACCCTCCTTGCCTACCCTACAAGGTTCCATCCAAAAAAGGTGCCGGAACTCCATTCTGGGCATTCTATGACAAAAAAAAGCCCTGGAGAAACCTAATATTTTATGATATACTATAACAAATTTAGTGAAATTACACTTAATTATTAAGAATTCACTTGCTAGACTATTTCCTAGGATATGCACAATCAATTGACACTGAAGGAAACTGAGGAGGAAGAGAAAGGTATCCAAGACAAAATGGCATGAACATCAATGCTTCTCAGTATGAGGATTCAATCTTATTTCAGTCTTATTTATAGGATAGTGTTTTAATTACAGGGGATATAGGATAGAATACATGGTGCGTACAGTTCTATCAACTCATTGGCTCTATCTCACCTATTCTGCTGGGACTGGCTCCGTATAAATACTATTTATCCTCTCCCAAATTAGCTACTCATATATGGGAAGAGAAACTTCCATTTTATTTGTTTATTTGGAGATTAGCTTACATAAACAATTCAGTAAAATTGAATAATATGAAAGTGAACAGTGAGCAAGAAAGAAATATATAATTGAGTCATCTTAATTCTGATTTCTCTTCAAATCATAATATTAAATCTTAAATTCCAAGCATGTAACATTTTTCAAGTGCTGCTAAAGCTTTCACTATACTAAAGACTGAATCCTAATATTTTTAATTAAATAACAAGCAATCTAAATAGAGCATTGGGTCCTATTAAAACCAGTTATGGTTGACCAGAAATTAATCCTTCCTTTAATGATTAATTAATCCATCCTATACAAGGAATTATAACTTGTCCTCAAGGTACAGCAAACCCCTTCTAGTAATATATATAGAAGGTTTTACTCAAAATTTAAGTGTTGTCAATGGTAATGATGATCTACCAAGTCTGCTTATAATTACTGTACAGAAATGCTTAAAGCATGTTTATTGAATTATAAGCTTTACTGGGGCTTACAAGGAAGAAGATATGATTCTTTTCCAAGTCAGGATGCATTGGATTGGAACTTTTCAAGTTTTAGTTTATTTGGAAATAAATCCCTGTATATTGATAGACTCTTAGAATGGGAAGGAATCATAAATTCTTTGGGTCTACTTAGTACAGAAATCCAGCACAAAACAACCCTGATAGATGACTTTGTAACTTTAGCTAGACTATACCCAAAGGCAGATAGCCTACTATCTTACTTGTAAATTGGTTCCTTTGTTGAACCATTTTGTCATGAGAATTTGTTTGTTAATATTCAACTGAAATATACCTTTCTGTAGCTTAAAGACAGTAGTTCATTAGGACAGAAGTTAACTAAATTTGTGTCTTTTGCTGTATAATAGCAATTCAGATATAATTCAGATACTTAAAGAGTGACAGATCTCTCAATCAATCTTTACCTCTGAAGACTAAACTTACCAGTATACATTCCCTCAGATAGGATTATCATACCAATCCTCTGATCAGTTATTTTCTTCCTTTATCTGAACCTGATCCAATTTATCTGAATTCCTAAAGAGTGGCAATCAAACCAGAAATAATTCTCCACCGTAGTTCATTCAATGCAAATTAGGTCAGGTGTAGGAATTGTCATGATTTAGAAACAATGTGACTGATTATACAAACACCAAATCAGTTGTTCAATCAATCAGTCAATTGATTTCTATTTTCCATTTTTTTACCACCATGTCATCCTGCTGACTCATACCCAGCCTTGGCTAATCACAATTCCATGACTCTTTTCAAATGCAGTTAAATGAACTTTTTGCCAGTGCATTTGATTTCCCATTCTTAAATGAAAAATTACACACACACACACACAAGAATGAATTAAGTTATGTATAGTATGCAGGTTTATGATTGCAAGCAGATAGGATGCTAATTGCTACAGAAGAATAAGCTCACATATGGTATGCTAACATACTTGCCACACAGTATAAATAAAAGAGAATACAATCTGCTGTTTGCTACACCACACTTCATCTCACTCAATGCATGTGAATTTTCCAGGAGTTTTCAAATAATTATTTGGTATCAAAAAGTATTTGAAACAGAATTCTGTAGTCAATAAAGCACTTTCACTCCCAACTTCAAAAATCAAAGAAATAAATATGAAAAATGAAGGCAGAGAAACAAATGTAGCTTGTTTGTAGTCTAGTTAGTATGCTTGTTTACTTTATGATGACTCTCTGGATACTGTGAATGTTTTAGCAAAGCATGTCTCAGTTCCTTCCTCCCACATAACAAATGCTACCTGGGTTCTTTTGCACTCTATTTTAACACTGTGTAACCGCTAATATGATGGCAGTCCTAATTAACATTTTACAACAGATTGCATGGATATATTGTATGTTATAAATACATATAAAATGATCTGGGGCTGTTTTTGCTGCATCCGAGAGAAAATAGATGCTGCTGAAGTACCTGCTCCTGTTTAAACTCCATTTAGCTTAAAATCAAATTGTTTTATATTGGTAGGGACATTTACTACTTATCCGTACATTTAGATAAAGACAGCTTTTTTTTTGAGGGAGTTTTTACGCTTTGTTGCACTATTGGCTTTAAAACGGGGTGTTCACCCCTTCTACAAACAATCTATTAGTGTCTTGAAAAACAACTCTTTGTATATCTTTGTAAATCACTTTCAAGTATAAATGCAAATATACGTGTCCTGGGGGTTGGCAGCACAAGGAAACAACAGCCAATCACAGCCATCAACACACCAATCAACCAATAGGAAGGCACCACATAAATACGATTCACAGAATAGCCCAAAGCACATATTCCAGTAGAGAGAAGTTCCCTGAAGATGGCTTCCGGCATGAGCCTGAAAGCTCGGAAGGGTAAACCTCTGGTTCTGGTGACCAACCCAGATTTGATCTTGCATCACTTTCAAATGTTAGATGCCCGGGAAATCCTTCAGCTTTATTAAGTGGCAGTTCATATGAAGTTTTCTCACTTCTGCATCTATGCAAGCTACAGGACTGAAACAGTGTCTTCTCCATTAAATGTTGCTTGATTACTTTATTACCTATAATATATAACCACTTTTCATACACCCCTCTTATCATTAATCATGCGACTTGTTTCACATCACAGTTTTACAATATAATCAGTTTTTGTGATATTGCTTATTTCAGAAATCCCACAGAACTAAATTATTTATTGAAAACATTTGATTCCCCCATTATCAACAAATTCATCCCAAATCTTTCCATTTATCTAGGAAAGCATTCCTTGCACTTTCTTTGAATTTACTGCAAAGTCTTATATTTATTTGATAATCTTATCATATTCTTCTGATATTTTTATATTTGACATTATAATTTTTGTTTGTTTTTTACAAAAGCCATTTTCATTCCAGCCCTGTATTTTTGGCTAAAAAAGCCACCTTTAGTGGATACCATATGACTACTTTCTGTGAGAAATGCTGACAATGGGTTACTTAGTGCAGAAGCAGCCAGTTGCTTAAGTGTGATTAAATTGCTAAATAGCAGTGACAGTTTCTTGGATAACTTTTTGTTCTTCTAAAGCCCCTTTGGCATATTTTCTATCAGAAAAGTTCATAGCTTTATCTAAATAAAATAGAGTTATTTCATTTAAATTGTTTTGTTCTACCTTTTCATACTGTAGCATACATTGGGAAAGCACCCAGCAAAATAAATGCAAAAGATATTTACAGTCAAGATAAGTAGGGTATTTTTTAAAACTGAACAGAGAGAAGGAAGAGGAAGATGGAATATTTTAGCATCTTAATACAAATAATCAATTAGCAGTTCAGTTATAAAGAACGCAGGTTAGGAGGAAATGTGACTATTCTGGAAGATGATACATATGAATCACTTAATGTCTATGGAGATTCTCAGACATCCAGGTCATAGTTCTCCCAAAGGTGCTTTTTTGAAAGGCAATTGGACTTTCTTCATTTTTCCTTGAAGTTGTTGAAATTTCTTCAAGGAAAAACAAAGTCTGGTTGCTTTTTAAAAAACACCTTTGGGATAGTATGAATCACTTGTTTATCTTCTTCTAAGTATTCTCCTTCAAAATACCTAGAAGTCATTAAGTGATAATGCTAATTATGAAAGCAAATGAAGATTGATAATTATTTTGCATGTCTGGACAAAGTGTGATGCCATATGTATTTTTGGTTATAAAAATATATGCATTATATACATATACATATGCATATGCATATGCATATGCATATGCATATACACATACATACATACATACAGTAGATACACACACACAAAATGGCTAGTTTTTACTATTGTGAAAAAGTAAAAAGTTAAGGCTCGACATTAATACTCTATTCTACTGCAACAGGGGAAGTCGGAAGTCAATCTCTTTTTTTCTTTTCCCTCCCTTTTCCTCATTTTCTTCTCCCTTTTTCCTCTCCATTGTGTCCTACTATTTGTTTTATAGTTTGTATTTTACTGTACAACTTAATAAAATGTTATTAAAATGAAAACAAAAAAACAGGTGAATGATTAATACACAGAGGTGTGTAGCTGTGTCTGCCTTTTCTGAAATCAACAATGATCTCTTCCGTTTTTCCTACATTTAAAAGGGGCTGTTTTTGTTACATCAGTTCACCAAACCCTCTACTTCCTTGCGGTAAGCACCCTCATTATCATCGTGAATAAGGCCCAGTACTGTTGTATCATCCGCATACTTCACAATATGGTTGGTGGCAAACATAGCACAACAGTCATGGAGCATTTGCTATTTCTATTCTATCCACTTCCAATATTCAGTTTTATAGGCTAACATGGTAAAAGATGGATAAAACCAAGTGTCTTCTCAAGCTCCTTTCCTTCTCAACTTCAAGGTAGGAGATATGAAAAACCAGTGTTCGATCCTTGTGTTAGGGACTTGGTTGGTGAGACCCATTGAGTCATAAAATTTAATACATGGGATTATAGAAGTTGAATAAACAAACAAACAAATACTGTATTTTAGTGTTATCCTCTGGGATAATGAGCAGTTTTACACAATAATCTTTTTTGTATGTGTAGTATCACCGTAGAGATACAGTATTTGTTCCAAATATACTTGCTTCTTGGAAGAAAGGGGGTACATGACATTAACACAATGTAGAACATACAATTTGTCCCATATTAATTCATGGAGTTGAAAGTATAAGTAAATGGCATTAATGCTTACCACTTATAAAAGTATTTCCCAAACTTTCTCATTCATTACCCAAACCATTTTCAGTAGCCAGCAGTTTTATTTACGCTCTTTGTGAAAGCAAGAATGGCAAATCCTACTTCATACATGTAGATGCTTGAAAACAGCAATAATTGTATTATGGCCTTCCCAACTGTCACAAGTTGTTCATTGTAAATTGTTAACCAAAAGGACTCCAAATTGTCCTCCTTTTCTTCAAATAACATTTTGCACTGACTGCTTGATTTAACTTGATCGTTTGCTTTGAAAAACTATTAATGGTTTAATATGAAAAGCCACCTTCACTCAATTTTGGGTAATTTACCCCGGTTTGGGAAACACTGACCTATAGCCTTGTGATCTCCAAATATTGCTATATCAGCTTTTGAACAAGTCAAATAATTGTAAGAATATCTCCATATTTATGCAGGAATGCAGGTATGAAAATTATAATCCTTACTCTAAAATAAATTGGTGCTTTTTTATTGCAAGTCTCATCCTCCCAGCTTGGAGGAACTCTCCTTTATGAAAATAATTCTTTTACTACTTCAAAGGAATTTCTTTGCATTTCTTTTTATACTGTCTTTTATCATGGTGTCACTTTCTTATAAGGCGCTCAAAGGAGGTATCGATGTCCAACCCATTTACAGAAAACCAGTTCTGTCATGCTGCCCATCCTTGTAGCTACTTTGAAACCACTCCTACCAGTAGGAATTATAATGCTGAAAGATGTAATGATACTTATTTGCAGTAGTTTAAAAAAAGAAAACCTGCAATCACACAAAAGAACCATCATAACAGTAGCCTGGGAAAGAACAAGAATATTAAGAGGAAATAATGTCAGAAAGAGGACACTATATATACCTTGTCCATGAATAAATGTTCATGTAGATCAGGGGTGCCAAATTGCCAGTCTGCGGGCCGGATGCGTCATGGCAAAACCGCGCCCACCCCATTGCCGGCAATGGAAAAAAGTTGTGATACGTTGCGACATGTCATGTGACGTTGCGAGTTTGACACCCCTAGTGTAGATTAACATAATTAAACATTTTTAAGGATGAAGAAGTTTGGAATGACAACATTTAGAAACCTTCACTAATTCAAAAATATAAGCCCATTACAGTTTAAACCTGGCCTGAAGTTGGCCTAATGTAAGAACAACCCTCTTTAAACCTTTCAATTTTCTATTCCAATTCATAAGCAACTGGCAGTTTTCTGAAATTAAAGATCAAGGGAACACAAGGCATATATACATGTTCCTCTCACTGAAGTTATCTTACTAACTGTGCTTAAGGACACAACTGAACAGCACTGTATTCTTCTCATTCCCAGCTCTGAACCCCAACCAAAATCTGAACTTGATCAAATTGTTCTGATCTTATATAAAAGTAGGATTTTCTATCTTCTCCTGGCACAAACTTTGTATAATGTGTGGTGCTTTGGCAGTGACTATAACAATGATTTGGCAGGGGATGGGAACTGTGCAGTTCTGATTGGTGGCTTTGCTGCAGGCAAGTCTTCTCTTCTATTGCTGTCAATTTTCTTCATAGCCAATTTAATTGGTCTAGCTCAGGGCTTTTCAACCAGTGGTACGAGTACCACCTGTGGTACATTGGCACCTGGCAGGTGGTACGCGACCATCCTAGAAAAGTGGTAGTGGGGGAGGGGAATGAGCTGAACCGGTGGCAGCACCGCACAAGCCTGAGCAAGAGATGGCTGGAGATGCAGGGCTGTCAGGGCTCAGCGGAAGCGCCAGGATCAGTGCTACTTTCCAGCTGATTGGCGCTACTTCGGGGCTGTCAGGGCTCAGTGGAAGCGCCAGGATCAGCGCCAGGCTCCAGCTGGAGCTCGGCACTGATCCTGGTGCTTCTGCTGAGCCCTGAAGAAGCACCAATCAGCTGGAAAGCAGCACTGATCCTGGCACTTCTGCTGAGCCCAGAAGAAGCGCCGATCAGCTGAAATGTTGCAGCATCTCCAGGGTCTTGTGAATTACATTCAGTTGCTTGGCAACTGATTCATATTTATGACGGTCACAGTGTCCCAGGGTCATGTGAAGTGACCAAAACCTGCTGCAACCACCCAGCAGATGGGGGGAATAAAAACCAAACACCCCCCACCCCACCCCCGCTGCCAATCCTCAACAGAAATGCTCACAACAATGAAAACCTCGAACAGGAGGAAGAGCGCCACCAGGTGGGCAGGCAGGAGTCTTGCTCTGCTGTGGCTTGGGGAGCACTTTTTTCAGTGCCATTGTAACTTCGAACAGTCACTAAGCGAACTGTTGTAAGTCGAGGACTACCTGTACTTTATCACTTTTTTTCCTTTTTGGGGGGGGATCATCAAGTTCTTGACACCTTGCTAGGCAACTGGTGGTACTCGGATGTTGCCATATCTTAAAAGTGGTACAATGGGTGAACAGGTTGAAAAGCCCTGGTCTAGCGGGACTGACATGAACCCAGAGGTGAGAAAGCAGCACCAATATCATTTTAAAAAGCCATAGACCACAATCTTTTTCCAATGATTGTTTTGCCGCTATTGCTAGAACAGAGCCATCAAGACCTCTCTATAATAAACGACAGATTAGAACCTCAGGTTCTGGTCTACCACTTGAAAAATACTTGGTTTATCTGCTAGGAGAGAAAGTTGTAGAAGTTCCCAATCTACCATTTTTTCTAGCCATCTCCAGGACCACTTCACTCTTTCAGAGCTCATTTCTTCCTCCAGCCCCATTACTAGTCTACTTGAGCAAGACAAATTGGTAGGTGTTTTTCCTGCTAGAAAGAAGTTCCTGCTCTGAATTGTTAGGACAGTACCATTCGCAAGTCAGACTTTGTTACTGAGACAGAGAAGAGATCAGTTATGTAAGCCAAGATAGTTCTGACATATTTTCTTCCACCTCACTGGAAAATTGGTGTAGGTGTATCCATAATCTTCCAAGGCCCTTGCCATTACTACCATCAATTTACAAGAGCTATGGGGGTTTGTACCTTTGGTGCTACCATATTGCAATCAGTGTGTCAAGCCTCATGGAAATTATATCACAGAGTGATTATTGTGCCCAGAATGTTGCTGAGGCCATACATGGTAAAAAAAGAAATTGATGGCAATTTTGAAGCAAAGCAAAAGGCTAACATTCATCCTTGCTGCTGCTTCTGTTCCACTGAAATGTCTCCTGGCATGGTGACATTTCTCTTTTAAAAAACAGAATCTTTTAATACATGTAATAAATACATTTTTGTGTGACCTATTGTTATATCCTCGACAGTGAAGACTGATTCAATTTATTAGGTGGGGATCAAAGATGCAAAGTTAATGTTACAAATACACCTAAGTACAGGCAGTCTAGGTCAGAGGTCCCCAACCTTTTGGGTACCAGGGACCGGTTACATGAAGAGAGGTTTTTCCGTGGACCAGAGGGGGCGTGGTTTTGTGTGCTGCCTGCATCCTGTGGATGGGGCTTTCCTTGTTTGTGCGGACCGGTTGCTGGCATGCCACAGCCCGGTACTGGTCCATGGACCGGGGGTTGGGGACCCCTGGTCTAGGAGACAAACTGACAATCTCTACTGATTTTTACTAACTGCTGCAGCAGAGATTCAAGTCTACTAAAAGCCAATTGCGAAAATGAGAATTAAGAGCATTAACCACTGTAGAGATATGTGGTTAGTTAAAACCTGTCAAATTATCTACAACAAAAACTCCACCTACACACACAGTCACAGATATACCAACATGATTTAAAACTGGCTTCCATATCATGTTTTAGATATCCTGGTACTCTAGATGAAATTAAATAATCATTAAGATCTTGTTTGAATTTGCATATGTTACAGATATGTTGCAGAAGTTACAGATAGGAACAATTGTTACCTTAGGGTAAGCAATTTTCCATTGTATATCAAGAGTATGAAAATTAATATTATAGAAAAGACACAAGGCTTTTAGTTTCCTCTAATTATTGTGACATCCTGTTTCATTAGATTTATATCCTACCTTTTCTCCAACAGCAAAAGGGAATGTATGTCATAGGAAAAAAAGATAAGTGTATATTATTAAAAACTGGCTAAGTATGAAATTGAATACAGGACACATGTTAATTAAAGCAGGCTTTGAAGTGTCACATGACCTTTTCCTTTTTAAATGATAAATATGCCACCCTTGGAAGTTTCCTTTACATGTACAGGTGGTCCCTGACTTACAACCAGTCACTTAGTGACCATTCAAAGCTACGACGGATCCAAAAAAAAGTACTTATGACCTTGATTAAAAGTTCTGACAACTGGCTCCTCCCCCAGTGGTTATGTGATCATCAGTTTGGACTGGTGGTTAAGGCAACAGGCTAGAAACCAGGAATCTGTGATTTCTAGTCCCGCTTTAGGCAGGAAAGCCAGCTGGGTGACTGGGACCCCTCCTCCTCTCTCAGCCTAGCCCAGCTCACAAGATCACCGGGGTAGAGAAAATAGGAGGGAGGAGGATTTTGTACATTCGCCGCCTTGAGTTATAAATATGTATAATAAAGGTGGGAAACAAACAAATAAACATCATCTTTAGGGAAGTGCCCTTGAGTTGCACTTTCAGCTCCCAAATCCATTAAGCCATGCCTTTTAGTTAAAACAGCTCAAAATCTGATCATGGGGTGTGAATGTGGGACTTCCCCCCCAAATCTTCATCAGACAAGACAGCAAACACACAAAACAAAGATGAAAGAGGGGAGCGATGGAGCAGTTGCTAGTTCAAGTTGCAAGCTCTGCATATTGTTGGAGTCTTAAGACTGACTAGGTACCCTCAAGCATGAAGAGTCAGCGAGATTGGTTTTTGTTTCCTTTCTATAAAACCCTTGTACCATCCTGGAAACATGACTTCAGCAGCGGAGTAGTTTGGAGAAAGGCAGGTTTGGAATTTTATTTTCAAAAAAGGGTGGGCGAGAAAATCTGCAACGATTCACTTTACCCCATTGTGCTCTCTTATCCTACCTCACTGGTAGAGTTTGGATCACTATACGGGGAAGGCGATGGGCAGCAAGGGAATGTGCCTGCAACTATTGCATCTCTCTTCCTTTTATATTTTGGTGGCAACAGCAGGAATAGCAAAGGAATGGAATGCCTACCGATACTTCTGTCGCCCCCACTGGCTTTGTGACGACGTGGTGTGGCCATTGACGGAGGCCGCCCCTGGGAGACAGAGACCACCATCAGTTCCCTTTTTCTGCCGGAAGGAGGGTAGAGGGGGGAATAATGAACGATTCCTCCCTCCCCTCATTTCTTTAATCTCTTTTTCCCGCGGGCACTCGCAACCTTTAAACAATCATCTGTACGAAAGGCTGTCTCCCTTCCCTCCCCCCCCACTTGACCTTATTTTCCTAGGCGAGGGAAGGGAGAGCAAGCTTGATAAGGGCACCCCAACCACGAGTAGCCTCACCCCCCCCGCCCCCCAGCCCAGCGCTAAGGATGCTTCGGCTGCAGGATTTAAGGCGCTCGCCCTCTTTCCCTCGCCTCCTCCGCCATGGGCGCGCGACCCTCCCCTCCCACCGCCCCATCCTCAGACCCCCGGCTGCCCCCGCGGCCCCAGCCCACTCCACGCCGCTCCTCCCAGCTTGGCGGTGGCCCGAGCTCGGCTGAGGCGGGCGCTCCTGCCCCACCGGGAGCGCGCGTCTTGTCACGCTCGTGCTCGGGCCCGTGCACTTCTCCCGCACGCGCGGCCGAGCCCAGAGCCGGCGTCCGCTCCTCCGCTCCGCTCTCGCCGAGCGCCTCGGGCTGCCTGGAGGCTGGGGGAAGGCGCTCCGAGATGCGCTTGGCTGCTCAGCCCGAGCTGGATTCTCTCGCAGGTCCTCGCTAACGGGAGTTATTCCCCAGCCCTGCAGCCTTTCAGCCTTTCAGCCCGGCGAGCTTTTTCTCCGGCGAGGGAAAAGGCGACGCACCCGGCGAAGGGAGAGCAAAGGAGGCTACTTGGAAGGAAGAGGCTAACCCTCAGGACGGGTTGGAAATGCGCCTCCTTCGGCATTTGTTGCTTGCTGCCGTCCAGCTCTTCTGCCTCTGCCCAATAGGTGAGTGAGGGCCGCTTGCACGGCGCCGGGTCTGGCAACTTTGCCTTGGCGCCCGTGTCCCATTCTCTTGCCTTGCTTGCATACCGCGCCGTCGACGAGGCTGGGAATGGTCTCCCTCTCGGTTTTCTTCCCTTTGCCTTCCTCCGCCGCGTCCCTTCCCCACCTCCTTCTAGGCGGCTGGAACAAAAGTTCAGAAACGAGGCAGGCGCTTCTGGGTGCCGTGCCTGGAGTGAGGAACGAGCCCCTTTGGCCCGGTGGGCGTGGGACCAGGGCGCCTAGAAGGACGCACCTGCTCTTTTTTCTTTTCTGCGATTGTGGTGGCCTCGCATTGGGGAGGGGCGGGAGTTTCTTTAAAGGAAGGGACAGTTCTTGAAAGCTCTCCCCCTGCTTCTGTTTACCGGTGTGTAGGAAGTATAGCTTCCCCTATGCCAGCAGGTCGGTAGATCTGAAGAAGCTCCCTCCTTGCATTCTTCCCTCTCTGCCACATCCAGTAGGATTTCATACAGATTGCCATGAAATCGGCAACCGGGGGGGGGGAGGGAGAGAGAGAGAGAGAGAGAGAGCATAGGAAACCCGTTTCAGCCATTCTCCCTGGCAAAATGAAACATTTAGGTGAACATCTGCACATACTGTATGACCTAAAAAAGAGAATTGAGATGGGGAATAAGACATTGCTTACAGTCCAAGCAGGGTGTTGACAACAGGCATCAACCTGTCTGTGTCCTGGATATTACATTGTATTTACATGTTCAGGCAGTTAGCCCTGGATGTGAAAGCTCTTTCTTTTGAAATCAATGGCTCTTACCTCCAGTGTAGTTAGAAGTGGAATGCAAGGGAGGGAGGGGGTGAAATGTATTAGGTGGAATATCTCACAGTTGCAAAACAATTTATTACTAATCTGCGTGCTGCCATCACTTACTTATTCAAATGCTGGGTTTTTTTAACACTGCAACTTGCATAATCAAATTCACTTGAAAGTACAATATTCAGTCGAACAGTGCCTTTTCTCCTTTGTAATTAATACCGGTACTAGTAAAAGTAGGGATCATATTACACCGATCATTTTACAAGTGTTTCATGTTGACAAGCCAACACTGGATTTTTAAGGCCATTGTATATTATATTGTTAATATTTGCCAGGCACAGAAACTATTGTGTCTGTACTGAAAGTAATGATTTGGTGCAATAATTTATATTCAAGACCAGTTTTACTACAAAAAGCATTAATCTATATTCTTTATCCAATGAGTAAACATCCTTTTATTATATTAAACCTCTGTACAGCATGATGATTAGTATCCTATTTCAACTAGTTCTTATCATTATTTTACATACTAAATTAATTTGGGTTCATATATCAAAGCTTGCTAGAAAGACTTAATTTGCAACTAGTTGAGTTTATTGAATAGAGGCTCCAGTAGAATCAGATGAGTGATATAACATTCTTAATGCTTTGGTCGCCACTATGGTTTTAACTGAATTCTTTCAGTCATGATACTAGATATTAATAGGTTAAACAAGAAATAAATGAATGTCAAAATATGTAGGCTGGCAGAAAAAAAAATCTAAAGTCAGTAGTTCAATGTGAACAGAATTCAGGTTATATATTCAAATGAATAACATTTCTCCAGTTGCTGGATACCGATGCTTTTAATGGGGCACAACTTGAATTTATGGGACCTTAAACAAGCATTTACATTTTCAATATCAATTGCATAAAGACACAAGTTATCTTTCTATAATGAAATACTGTTTTTTTCTTGAATATTTTCAATAAGCTTACCTTGTTGAAGTGAGAAGTACAGATATGATTTGGGATGCAAACTAGAATGATATAGATAAGATTTTTTTTAATTTATACAGAGAGTGTAATGTTGGTCATTGTCTAGTTGGTTCCCTATGGATGGCACACCATTGTTTTCAGATGAAGGAAACATAAAAAAATGATAGGCTATTGGATCAGAGTAATTTATTGTGGATTTTGTTGAATAGACATTTCTAAGCTAAGGAATTGTTCCCGGATATGAATGCATTGAGCTAATTATTATACAATTATTACAGTTCCTTTGGAAGGTTGAGAGCATTGTTATGAGCTGCCATTTCCAATGATACACATTTTAGCTAGTTATTTTATGGAGCTTTAATAGATTTCTTTTTTTAAAAAGACCCAATAAAATCTACTGTAGCAGGTCTATAGCAATAACTATAATAGTAATCATACAGTATTTGTGTTGGCATGTACTAGCCCTAACCCTGGCACTACCATAAGTTAAACTGGCTATCAGTATTGCAACCAAAAATCATGCTCTTGGCAGCTTCATAAAAGGAGCTGAAAAAAGAAGCATTTAGGGGACCTTTTCATTATTTGTGATTGTGTAATAGATTGTAAAAAACAGCCTGGTCAGATAAGGTAAGTCTCCTAAGATATATCTGCTGCTACAGAATATTCTGTACATCAGGGGTGTCAAACTGCTGGCCCATGGGCCGGTTTCATCATACCGGAGCCGCGCCCACCCCATTGCCGGCAATTGCGAAAAAGCTCTGTTACGTTGCATGACGTCACGTGATGTCGGGAGTTTGACATGCCTTCTGTACATGAATTGTGAGCATTTGGAGGCTGCTATAGTCCTTAGGTCTTTCATCTCCTTTTCAGGCCCTTTCACGGGTTAGTCATATCTTTTAAGAGTATGATATTTGTGCAGAATGTCAGGTGAAGACAGGAATTCTACTAGTATATTGACTACAATGCTGCATAATGGAAAACCTAGCTGAGCTGGCTTGGGTAATCTTGAATATGATATTGGAGACCCTCAGGGCATTGGGGGACTTCAGGACGTCATACTGAAGCTGTCATCCTTGAGAGGAAAGCTTAGGTTTTTGTGGATTTCTTGGTTTCTTCATCTTTTACCAGTCCATTTCACAGAATGCCCATGAGGCAAGTAATCTCATTCCTTAATCTCATTTCTATCACAGTGGGCAAAAATCTTTGAGGGGTCCTTGGTGCTCTCTCAGTTTAGTTGCTTTCTATAAGACATTTCATTACCCAAACTAGGTAACATCATCAGTTCTAGCATCAAAGACCCCTCATTTCAACCCTGAGCTACAAATACTCTCCTTTATTGAAATGATATTTATATCAATTTCAGAGTAGTGTCAATGCCATGGATGGATCATTACTAGGTGCAGGATTATTGTTAAACCAAACTCATTGAACAGGGCAGGATATACTGTAAGTTTGGCTGGACCAGATCTTAAGTATGGTAGAGCTAACAGGGGGTGCTTTCCTGAACTTGGCTGACCACCCTATTGCAACCTGGTATAGATAGGAAAGAATGTTTTCCCCTAAGATATCTTTTTTCCTTGCCCCATGTTGGGGTCTATGGTGTATAATAGTATACCGAATGATTGCAGGTGATGCTTCAGAATTGCCCAAGAATAGGCCAGAGTCATCTAGCCCAGAAAACCTTCACTGAGTTCCAACGGAGCTGACCATATCAAGCAGGTACCACAGGATCTCAGAGCTTGTATTAACTATTGGCCAAAGGATGTTGCCATTGGTAGATCTGGCCAATACACTAATACCATCTGATTACATTATGAGCACCTTGAGCTCGCTCTCTTTCTCTGTTGCTTAGATGTATACTTGGTTTGATGCCATTTTGAGAAGTAGTATTCTTGATGAATCTAATGCACCATGTAATCTGATTTCTTAGGACTGTGTACTTCAGATTCATATCACAAAAGGTTCTTTGAAGTATTTAAGGGCACAAAAGTGGCACCTGTTTGCAATTCTTCAAAGCATCTGTGTCTTTTCTCAAGATTGTGCAGCTGGCTTCTGCAGCTGCCATACATTCCTGGAAGAAAGTACAGGTAATTTAAAGATTTGCTGATATGTGCTATGTTTATGCATCTTTCTGGAATTGAATCCAAGCACTGTACACTCTTAAAGATTATCTGGATAAGTTGCTTCCCTTAATTGGTATCCTACTTTCCTGTGATATTAATGTGCAACAAGATGGGCTTCCTAGAATTTTCCAGAAAGTTAGAAGGATGAATTATAGGTAGTCCTTATTAATACTGGCTCCAGGAACTATAGGTAGTTCCTGAAGCCAGTATTAATGTTGGACAATCACATTACATAAATGGCAAGGGAGGCCTTTGATTGATAACCCTGGTAAAGCATAGATCAGGCCAGAGAGTAAAACAAAAATTTTTAAATGCTATAAATGGTGTTTTAGTTTTGAGATCATATTCAAAGGCCTTAAAAGCACAGCGGTCTCCAATCTTTCCGGCTCTGCAAACCAGCGGAGGCGGTGGTGGCAGTGGCAGGGGGAGAGGGGATGGTTTCACATGCACATGCCACTTTCACAAATGTAGTGGCTCATGCTCTCCCCCACTTCCACGGCCCAACCTGGCACTGGGCCACAGACTGGGGGTTGATATATTCTCTAAACTAGGAGCTGCCTAATTTGGGCTGCAAAAATCTGGATGACCACTAGATGGAAGCAAAAAGATGTAGAGAATTCTTAACCTTTTTCTGCTATTTCAAAGTTGTCAGATTACTTTTTGCAGCCTGATCTGGTGACCTTTCTTCAAGGCTTTAGGAAGTCCCGGATTACTTAAATGTTATTTTAAAACCTGAAGAAGATAAAAGATAGATTAAAATAGTACACAGCTACTATGTAGAGGAACAGAAGTAATCTCATGTTAATGTTCATCATATGGGAGCAATCCCATTAGTTAATATGTTATCTACCGTATTTAAACTTATATAGTGAAACAACCCCCCCCAAGCCAAAACATTTCTGGGTGGTGAACAAAATCCAATGGAGAACACAGCATAAATAATCAATGAACCATGCAATGAAGAGAAGGACGAGGGGGGACATGATAGCAGTGTTCCAATATCTCAGGGGCTGCCACAAAGAAGAGGGAGTCAAGCTATTCTCCAAAGCTCTTGAAGGCAGGACAAGAAACAATGGATGGAAACTAACCAAAGAGAGAAACAACCTAGAACTAAGGAGAAACTTCCTGACAGTTAGAACAATTAACAATTAACCAGTGGAACAACCTGCCTTCAGAAGCTGCGAATGCGCCAACACTGGAAGTTTTTAAGAAGAGACTGGACAGCCATTTGTCTGAAATGGTGTAGGGTTCCTGCCTGAGCAGGGGGTTGGACTCGATGACCTCCAAGGTCCCTTCCAACTTTATTATTATAATTATTATAATAATTATAATTATAATTATAATTATAATTATAATTATAATTATAATTATAATTATAATTATAATTATAATTATTATAATTATAATTATAATTATAATTATAATTATAATTATAATTATTATTATTATTATTATTATTATTATTATTATTATTACTATTATAACACAGCCCAATAAAGATGGCATATTATTTGCATGTATTTGTGGCAATATCTAAGCTATTTAAAAGAAACAATGCTGAACCGATACCACAATCAGTTGATGCTCCCTCACTTTTCTTTATTCTTCAAAGTAGTTGGACAGCTTACAGCAATCAATGCAGTGTGTCAAAGTGCTGGTTTTGAGCCTATTTAGACCCACACACTGCAACAGGATTGAAAATAGCTTAAATAGTATTCTGGCATCCTTGCATTATTTTTCTGGGCAGTGTGTTCCACTGAGAACTGTGGAATTACTGTGAAGTAATTAATTTGAGTACTGTCATCTTAGCAACTCTTGTTTCCCTCCTTTCTTCTACTTGTCATTTAAATGGTCAGTTCCCACTGTGGCTGCCTGCTTTAATTAGGAACTTAAGGGTGAAATGGTTCAGCTCTTTTGCTGACAATTTCAATTCCTCTTGAAACAGTCTGATTCAGTCCCTGGAAATCTGATCTCTAATAGAAGAGCATCAAAGAGCTTTATTCTTTACAAATTCTTGTACTTTTTAAACTTTTCCAGTTTGACTCATATTTTGGATAATGAACTCATTATCCTTATCAACTATTTTTCTCATTAAGGCGAGGGACTATTGGGAGATACCAGAATTTATTTATTTTTTGCCTGAGGAAACAAAAGTAATCTTGGAAAAGATGATAAAGCTTTGATTAATAAAACTGAAAAAAATGCTACTCATCACTGCAAAAACTATTTGTCTAAGGAAACTGCTACATTTTACAATATTTATATATTAGGGGTTTTTTTGAGGGTAGACATAAATCATTTTCTATTTTATAGATACTATAGACAAAATACAGCACTACTCAAAAATTATGTCAGAAAGAAGACAGATCATTTTCATAGAATAACTAAAATACACTAATAGGATTATTCCAGAATAATGAGATTGAAGAAGCATCCTTTCTTTAGTTTCAAATATGTCATTTCTTTTTTTAATTAATCATAAAATATCAGAGAACCCTCTCCTTAATTGCAGAAGATCCTAAAGACATATTAGAAGGGAAGATTTCCCCCCCCTCTACATTCTCCCTCTCATCATTATTTTTTTAAGCAATGTGCTTGCTTAATTATTTTCTAGTTTTATTTCTATCAATTTTACCAAGCAACTTAATGTCAGTTAATTAAAACTGTAATATTTTAAATCTCTATGATGGAGTGTGAAAACTCAGGGAACATACAACCATGTAAATTCAAGTTAATTTCATAAAATCATAGGCTTGGAAGGGACCTTGGTGATCTTGCTAGTACTGTTGCATGAATGTCTTTTCAAATCACAGTAATCAAATTTCATTAAGGATTTAAAATATTATCAGTGGAATAAAATTGATTTAATACTCATAAGGGGCAATTCATGTGTTAATTATTCTTTCAAGAGGTGGCAGCAAGAATGTGTGGATTGTTTTACTCTGAAAGTCTTTTGAATAATGGCAATCTTGTTAAGTTGTTCACATTTTTTAGTATTCAAAGGTTTTCAGATATATTAATGATGTTCTGTTTAGTAGATTAATAATATAAGCTGTTTATTATGATTGAAAAATATTGGGACATCTCAACTTCCCTATGACTATAGGGAAGCATAGGTCAATGATGGCGAACCTTTTAGAGACCGAGTGCCCAAACTGCAACCCCAAACCCACTTATTTATTGCAAAGTGCCAGGGTGCCAGGGCTGCATCAGCATTGTGGTGGTCTCAGCGGGAGCGGTGTGTATGTGGGCATGGCCGCTGGATGGGTATGGCCGCTGGGTGGGCTTAGCTGTGCTGGTCATGTCAGACTGGGTGGGCATGGCCGGGGTGGGTGGGCCAGGACCAGGGTGGCGGGAACCAGTCCCTCGCCATCTCCAAGGCATTCCCAGGGGGCCAATGCTGCTTGCTCACTCACTTCCTGTCCCGTCGCTTCCAAACGCCACATGCTCACTATTCTGGAGCGATGGCGTGCGTGCCTACAGAGAGAGCTCTGAGTGCCGCCTCTGGCACATGTGCCATAGGTTTGCCACCACTGACATAGGTGATCTTAAATATAACAAATATGAACTAAATATAAACAGAGATCTTGCTGGTTCATAATTGATTCTCTTAACTACTATGTTGCTCAAAGAAGTAGATATCTATCAGAGATTCCATTTCCTTGATAAGTTGTTGTGGGGATTCACTACTCCTCTCTGTTATTCAAAATATTACAGCATATTTGAGAAGCTATTGTTGGAACTGATACTTCACAAAATTATGTCTAGTGTTTAGTCCAATAACATATATATATGGCGTATATATTTTTTCTAGTGACATTTTGTTTTCCCAGTACGATGCTGCTTGTTACAATCTGAAATTTTAGCATGAAATATTTTCCAAAAGTAAATGATGATAGGGCTTAATGCAGGGAACTTTTTAATCCTAGTTGGTTTTTTATTTATACATACATATGGTGGTATTCCAAAATTTTGGGACACCTTATGAGAATATATGATAGTCTAATGTCATTTATAACATACTAAACCTTACATATACCGGTACATTTTTATCATCAATCTAGTACTCTTCAGTTGTGTTGGAAAATCTAGGAATTCTAAAACATCAATTTTGAAAAAGGCTAGTGTTTACAATGCAGCCTAAGACCCTCTCTGTTACTTATCTTTCACATGTTGCTTTCATTTTTGTTGTTGTTTAAACTTTAATTTAAACTTACTGATTTAAAAAATGCATAAGCAAAAGTCAGCATATGTATGTATGTATGTATGTATGTATGTATATGTCTCCAAAGAGTGTCTAGAATGAAAACACAATCAATTGTGGTATATCACACTGGTTAAGAGGCAGTGAGATTTAGGTGTGGTGTAACTATTGCACAAATATAATAGGACAGCCTGCGGAATTGTTCTAGCTTTGAGCCCAATATGAATTAAGTTGTGCAACATAATTATTTGGCTCTGTTCAGATAAGCTAATTAGGGGTTTCTGTGGCAGCAGATTGCTCAGATGGATAACACTGAGGATAGGTTTGCTTTATTAATGTGTACTTTTCAGGTATTGGTTTAAAGAATATGCATCACATATTGGTATGTGATGTAATAACCAAACTGTTCATTAGCTGCAATATTGGGCCAGAGTATGAAATGGATTTATATTCACATGTACCTAGAAGTATATTTTAGATACTATTGAGTCTTATGATGACAATAATGATCATTATGTCAAAGTTTCATAGGGATTGGCACAGCTTTCCAAGGGTGGCCATATTTCCCTATCAGTATCTGAACAGCCATTTTCTGATAAACAATTTCCTTCTGTGGCATTATTGTAACAATAGGACGGCTAAGTGAAGGATGGTCTACAACTAATAGAGTGAGGGACATTGTTGTGGTTGCATGAGGTTAAGAATAGGGATGACCAGATGTCCCTCTACATTTGACTCATTACAGTTTGCCTATCGGAAGAACTGCTCTACAGAAGATGAACTTTCCTGTGTTTGGCACACCCGGAGGAGAAAAATACTCATGTGCAAATGCTGTTTGTTGATTTTAGTTCAGCATTCAACACAATCGTTCCTCAGCATTTGGTGAACAAACTGGGCCTATTAGGTTTTAATACTTCTTTACATAACTGGATACTTGACTTCCTTATTGATAGACCTCGGTTTGTGCGAGTTGGAAGGAAAGTTTCCAATTCTATCTTTTTGAGTATGAGTTCCCCACAGGGCTGTGTTTTGAGTCTGTTATTGTTCACCTTGATGACCCATGACTGCTGTGCCAAGTCTGCTATGAATCATATTGTGAAGTATGTGGATGACACGGCAGTGGTGGGTCTTATCCGGGATGATAACAAAGATTCTTATAGGGAGGAAGTGAAGGCTTTGGTGGACTGGTGCAATAAAAATAACCTGGTTTTGAATGTTAATAAAACAAAGGAGATCATTGTTGTGCTAGTGGCCCCATTTGTGGCAAGTGTGTGCTCATGGCCCCATTTGTGCATGCACATGTAAAGGTGCCTGCCCCTCCCTTTCTCTCTGGGATGCTAACCCATAAAGATTGGGGACCTCTGCCTTATGCCATCAATCTTGTAAATTTGCAGAATTCTTTTTTTCGCCAAGTATATGTATACGTATACATTTGAACTAGACTGTGATGTTCCTCTGTGTCATATATGTGTGTGTATGTGGGCATATGCATAATGGTATTTTTTGAGAGTTGAATGCAATACAATTTCATTTTAATGAATTCTGATTAGTGTACATTTAAAGTGGTAATAAAGTTTCTGTTCTGTTTCTGTTCTATTCTTTTTCTGCAGCATCAGTTGAGGAGTGAGGGTGAGAGAGACTTGGGGGGAAAGAGAAGAAGAAAAGCAGTTTTACAAAGGAAAATATGATGGGAAGCTGAGGATGACCTGCTTGAGGGGAGGCAGGGCCTGTGGCTCAGATCTGTCCTGTCCTGTCCTGCCCTCTAGTATTTATTCCTGTAGCCAAGGCATCAAATCCCTGATTGTTGTGGCCTCCACCTGCTTTTACTGTATTGAATTTTAGTTCAGTAGAAGACAACCCTCATTCATAATCTGATTGCAGATGAGACTACCAATTTGGTGTTATAATTGAGACATGGAGGATCCTAGGGAAGAAAGTTGCCCTCTTGGAAATATGTCCACCTGTTTTTCATGTTTTGCACATTTACAAGCTCAGGACACAAAGGGGCAGGTTGGGATTATTATGGTGTTTAAAGGCTTTGCTTGGCAAATCATTGGTATGAGATACCTTGGTTGAGGTTGAGTTTTAAGAAGCAGCTGGATTTTGTCATGGCTGCAATGACATCTCTGCCTAAGTTACTACATTCCATTGCCTGGTGACAGCCTGAGGTTTATGGTTCTTGGATACTTTAAACTGCTCCTAGGTGACATAGGTCTGGGACAGCCCAGTAATTAATGCCCAACATGGCAACCATGGAATGGGGATTACATTTTGCCTTGGGATAATTGTGATGTGATCTAGGAATGTAAAATATCAATCTATTGTCACCATCAAATCGTTTTCTGATGGGTTTTTTTGACTTCCTGGTGTTGCCTCTGACTGTCAGGCACAAGTGACCAGATCCTCATGTGTAGGATTCAACCTAACTATTTTATTGTATTCTGTTTATAATACAGGAATCTTTCAGGCTGCTTGCCTTCCCTTGGGAACAGATAGATGAGGTTCTGTAGAAGGGGTGTGTGTGTGTGTGTGTGTGTGTGTGTTTGCTAGTCCTGGATCTCTTGCAGCTGTACAACAATTCAAGGCTAATTCCCTGCTTGATCCCTCCTTCCTACCTTACTGGGCTTATGGTTTTCCCCAAGGCCTATAGGTTGCTGTTTGGAATGGGCAAGTGATATGGGTGTTGGCTCAGATTGGTGAGCCAGATTACTCTCACTGTGTGTTGTTCCCGGATGCTCCTTGGTTTTCTGAGGAATGTCAAGAGATGAAATGGCAGAATAGATGTCTAGAGTATCATTGGAGGAAGATGAACAATGAATTTGACCAAAACCATATTAGGGATTATGTTGTAACAATAAGAATAGCAAAACATATTTTTCCACCCTTATGTGTCTGCAGCTAGACATACCAGAGATCATATTTAAAGTGGCATTATCTTTGCTGGGAAGGGACAGGACACAGGAATATTTGGATGGCCACTGTGAGGAACATTTGTGGCCTACGGTAGACAAAATTGCTCAGAGTTGCTTGGAGTTGGACTCCATTTGAGCAGGTTATACTAATGTAATAGAAGCATGTTTTTGTATAGTTATTTGAACCAGTAATTCTGATGAAGTAGACAGGATCTTCAGATCTGGTAATGCAGTGACTTGTTAAATAGTTTCATATTCTTCCTGTTTGGTAAAGGCTGTCTGGGGGAATGATATGTAATTGAACCCATGTGATAATATATAGTTTATTGAGAGAAAGGGTGATAATACCAATAGAAAATGGTATGCCTTCTGCTCACTAGACCTGACAGTCTTGGAGAAAAATTATCCAGTGTCTGATCTTTCCTTCTTAAGGAAGGTTGTTGAGAAGATAGTCGGGTTACAGACCTAGAAAATATGGATTATCTAGATTACTTTCATTTGGATTGCAAACTGGAACATGACACTGATACAGCATTTGTCATCTTACTGATGATATCTGCTGGAACTGGGCCAAGAATCTGGGAAAACGGTGGTTTTCAATACTATTGAACATGGTATCATTCTGGACCTCCTAGAGGGATTAGAGGTAAGAATCATGGTACTTGGTGGTTATCTTCCTTCCTCTGTGGTCGGATCAAGCTAATGTTGATTGATTGTGGGAGGGAGAGATCAAGCCAGGATCTTCTGTCATATGAATTGCCTTAGGGCTCAGTGCTCTCACCTTTCTTGCTTCAACTCAAGTTCTTTATTTCAGTCAGGGTCCAGAAAACAGCTCCTGTTTAATATCTGCAGGAGACTGCTATAATTTCTTTTTCTTTGGGGCCAGTTATCATCAGTTCACTGTTGAAATACCCTCTAGAAAGTCAATCATATTTTGGTCACCTTGTGTTTAGATGAATGCATTGCACTCTATATGGAACTGCTCTTGAATATCATAGATGCTGCAGCTGGCCCAGAACACAGAAACACAGGCAGTGATAGGCATACCATGGTATGTTCATGTAATACCCTTTCTCTATGATCCACACTAGTTACCAATATGCTTCTAGGTGCAATTCATGGTGTAGGTTGTCATCTATAAAGCCATTTATGGAACAGGTCCAAGGCACTGTCTGTCCCCCATAGTTTCTGGTCATCCTACAATTTGGCAGAGTCAGCATGTTGTGGATCCATAGATTAAATAGTGTCATATGATGGAACTCAGGAAGTGGGCTTTCTCTGTTAGTTCCTGCCCTTTGGAATGATACGGCTTATCCCAAGATTCATATGCCCTCCTCCACTCTTACCTTATTCAAATAAACCCTTGAAACTGGTCCTTTCTCTAGGCCTTGGATTATTGTGAGTTATGGACTCCTTGTGGGGTTTGTCAGAATTTTGGTATTGTTTCCAGAGATATGCTTCTTGGTTGGTATTGCTTTAAATTGTTTTATACTGTATGTTATTCAGAGTAATGATAGAGTCAGGCAGCCTATAAATTAATGAAACAAACAAATATACATACTCATATCTTAAAATTGATACCTTCTAATAGTGTCAGCAAAACATACCAGTTATAATTTCTTTTTTTTCCTTTTAGTTAAAAAAAATACAAAAAAGATTGCAATAAGAAATTACTGAGGCCTGAATACCCTGACTTGAATAAAGTTGATTTGGAAATATCATTTATAGCTGTTGCAATTTTAGCTTGTAGTAGACATCTATAATGAAAATTATTAAATTGATTCAATTACCTTAAGAGGTAAGATAAGGGATACCTTTAAAAAGCATGGCTATCTGGACTGAAATGGGTTGTTGAAAACAATGAGTTCTCTGCTTAATTGGAAGCTATCAAATAACAGATAGACAAATCTCTAAAGAATTCATGTCTTCGAAGTTTTCACATTAAGTGCTGCTGTGCTTTAACAAGGAAATTATTGATTAGAAGACATATGCAGAAATAGGGCACAAAAAGTATATTACATAGTAGTAAATCATAAGAGAAAGCATTGGCATGGGATATGAGGAAAGAACAGTTATGGATAAGTTGGGGAAATATAATGCATAAAGAAAAGAGAATATAGAAACAGAATGTTGAAATTGAAGTATGGGATGATAACAAGTTGCTACTGCATTTCATATAGTAGTCCAGTCCTCTAGATATTATCAAATATAAAATTGATTATTAGGTTTTTTGCAGATAGGTATTCTGCTACAGTCGATTGAAAGCAATAGGAGAAGGGGATGTCAGAGGATGAGATAGTATCATCAATGCAATGAACAGAATTTAGGCAAACTTCGAGAGGCAGTGGAGGACAGGGGAGCCTGGTGTGGAAGAGCCTGGTCCGTGGGATCATGAAGAGTTGGACACAACTTAGCGACTACACAACAACAATACTGTAATAGTGGCATTGTAACCATTCATCTGTTTTAAGGGGGCTACCCCATGAAAATGATTTGGAAGCTGTCCTCTTATTAGCTGGTATTATGTGATTTAATAGATCAATATCTAACTTGCTGGAACAGGACTGATTGTGCTAAAACATATTCAATTCAAGGTGTTGATGCTACCTACAACACTTTTTACAGCTTAAGCCCTTTTCACTCCTGGGACGTCTCTAAATAAAATGTGATCACCCTATGTTATCTAGTTATATCCCAAAGATGCTTTTCTTTACGAGGCAACTGGACTTTCTTGTTTTTCTTTGAAGATGTTTTGCTTCTCATCCAAGAAGCTTCTTCAGCTCTGACTGGATGGGGGGAATGGAAAGATTTATACTCCTTGCAGACAACTGTTCATTTGCATTCTTTTAGTGAATCATTAATGCTACCTGGAGGCATATCTGTGTCCTCAGGGTCACCTGAGTGGTGAAAATATGTGTGGGGCCTTCTTGGAACTGTTGAAAGGACTGTATTGTAGACTGAAATAGATGATGTTGTATCCCTCCCCCTCTGTTGAGAGAAGGTTGTTCAATTTTGATATAGATGGCCTCTTTGACCCCTCTTTCAAATCAGCAGTCCTCTCTCTCCAAAATGTGAACTTTGCTGTCTTCAAAAGAGTGGCATTTGTCTTTTAAATGCAGATGAATCTGGTTCTGATGGGTTTGTTCTCTTATGTTGTGTCATACGTTTAGGAGGTTGTTGTTTCGTTTCCTCAATGTACAGATCTGCACATGGCTCACTGCATTGTTCTGCATATACCATGTTGCTCAGTTTGTGTCTGGATGTTTTATCCTTGGGGTGGATAATGTTCTTCCTTACTGTATTCTTGGGTTTGAAGTTTGTTGTGTTGGCTGAAGATCCTCCTGAGCTTTTCCAATATTCCTGCAACGTATTGAATGACTATGTTACTTCGTTTATTGTTTTCTTCTTGGTCTGCTATGAAGGAGTTCCTGCTAGGTCTTTTTTGAGATTTGATGAAGGCCCACTTGGGATAGCCACATATCCGAGGGCTTCCTTGATGTGTTTTATTTCTTTTTCTTTTCCTTCTTTGCTAGTAGGCAGGCCTTCAGCTCTGTGGTGTAGGGTGGTGATAACTCCCATTTTGTGCTCCAGTGGGTGATGTGAATCAAAATGTAAATATTGATCTGTGCTTGGAAGGTTTTTCTGTAAATTATCTAGCTATACATTGAGAAAACTGGAAACTGACATTCTCCATGGTAGACCCTTAACTGTAGCACTGCTTGTTTTCAGAAGTCACACTAACCCTTATTCTTTCATCCTTTGAGGAATTTGGAAGAACATGGTTTGTTTGACTGTGGTCACTGGGAGTGGCGTTTATTGGGTTATATATTTGAGGGTTTTATTTCTGTAAGGTACTCTTATAGTCACTATGAATGAGTTGAGCAGCCATCTAATTTTTTAAAAACAATAAATACATAAACAAACCTCTTCCTTAGAGTATTTATAAAGACCAGTGCTTTTTTTCTAAAAATCATACAACCCGCCTTGCCTACCCTACAAGGTTCCATCCAAAAAAGGTGCCAGAACTCTGTTCTGGGCGTTCTATGAGAAAAAAAGCCCTGATAAAGACTATTAACTGGAAGGTAGCAACTGATGAATAGGGTGCATAGAAATTACTGTTTTATATATATATGTGTGTGTGTGTGTTTTCGTAGATTTTCACAGGTACAGGTATGCAGGTCTTGGCGTATTCGGGTCTTTTCCCGTGTAAGTTTGAGAGTATCTTGGCGACGTTTTGACAAGGTCCCACTCGTCATCTTCAGGCTGGGGTCTTCAGCTTCGTGCTTTTGCTCGCACAAGCACGAAGCCGAAGACCCCAGCCTGAAGATGACGAGTGGGACCTCGTCGAAACGTCGCCATCTATTGCTTTCTTTTCCTTACATCAAAGAGATTCAATGATTCTACAGCCTATCCAAGAATGAAGGAAAGGGCTACAGGCTACATGTGGAAGAAAACCATATAAATCTTGAACAATGTTAATCACTTTCTGGATCAGACCTTGTTTACCGATCAATCTTTCAGCAGTTATAGATGTCCTCATAACTGAATCCCTATTTCTTGGATTATTATTCCTTATTCTAGCATAATAAAACATGTCTAACATATGATAAGCTTACTATAATTTGCAACATAATACAAAGTCATGAAATCTCAAGCTGCTCCACTTGAAGTCACCTTAATGTGACTATTGTTATTTCCTCAAAGTCTGTTTCTATGACCAGTGAAAGAGGGAGCCTGCTGGCGGAAGAATGGCTGCTACATCAACTGAATCCCAATTCTATTTGCAAAACTCATTACTAGCCACAAACATTCAAGGCTAACGCAATATTGGAGACTGGAATTAAAAAAGATCAGAATCCTTAGTAAACTGCTTTTAATGCCCCACTACTTTATGCTTCAGTAGAAATCTAAATTAACTTAAATCCAATGCTTTAATTAAAGCCTGAAAAAAGTTATAGATAAGTAACATTTTTGTTGTTTATAGAAAAATGAGATATAAAATTATACAGTTTTTGGAAGACACTTTTGTTTTTTAGTTTTACTGACATATTACTGTTTTTTCAAATGGAATGTATTATGTAGAAATAAAGGGCTCCAGATGGAGTTTAATGAATAAAGATCCTTTTCTCAGCCTGTACAACTGTAACTTGTACATTTTCTTGGCAAACCATTAAGAGTTTCCAATTTGACTGGCTTTCTCTTGCTTTAAATTTTGTATCAGCTACATTTAGCATTGCAAGAGTGACTTGAAAGCCTTAAATTTAATTTTATAGAAATGGTGTCCTTAAGCATGGTCTGGTATGAATTATCCAGTGAATTAATGGGACAATGTGAATCAAAAGTTTGAAAATTCATTTTGTGGACCACCAGGATGAAATGCTTCAATCCAGCTTTTCTACAACTCCCCCCCCCAGACATTTGCTAGGATAGACAGGCATATGCCATTCTTCCTTGTTTCCTTTCCAAAACACACTTCACTAGTTAGGGTGCTGTTCTGTGACCTATTAGGCAGATATTTAACCCAGATTTGTAGTTATCTATTTATATAAATATAGTTTTAGGTAGCCTTATTTGCTGGTGTGAGCAACACTCCAAGATTTTTTTTTAATTTTTTTTATCTGCCTTTAACTTAAGGTAGCAAACATACCTCATACTCCTTCCTCCTTCTATTTTTGCCATAGCAGCAACCCTGTGAGGCAAGTTGAGCTGAGTGAGTGGCCCAAAGTTACTCAGCTGCCTTTCATGCCTAAAGTGGGATTAGAATTCAGTCTCCTGATTTCTGGTCTGGTGCCTTAACCATTAGATCACTAAACCACTGGCCACTTATGTTTTTCCCCCCAGTATGTAGTATGCATGTATGTATGTAGTATGCATGTCAGGTAAACTCACTCACATTTAAATCTATGATTGAGAATCTTTGCTATAGATCCTTATTGATCAAATGCTGCATATATTGTAAAGTTGAAGGAAATAAATAATAGCAGATGGAGGCAACTTTGTAATATTTCTTAGGTTATCTAAGAAGAAGGACTTTCAGAAGCTGAGGATAAGCTAGAAAAGTAAATTGTTTAATTCTTCTAACTCTGATTGCTTGATTGCTGTAGTAGTTCAGAGTCACAAATGGTCCTCAGTCAATTGCAACAAGAACACAATGCACTTAAAAATGCAACATCCTTTTACAACTAATTGCTCAGATCAGCTATATAGAAGAAAGCAGGTTGGCAATAGCAGTTTAACATACAGTATTGTCTTAATAAACAAATTAAGTACAATAGATGTCCCATGATTGATTGATATCCCACCTTTATTATATAGTCAACACCTTCATTTTCCTATTTTCCCTACAACAACAACTCTGTGAGGTAAGGTAGACAGAGAGAGAGTGAATGGCCCCAAGTCACTCAGCTGGCTTTCATGACTAAGGCAGGACTAGAATTCATAGTCTCCTGCTTTCTAGCCCAGTGCCTTAACCATGCTGGCTCAGGAATTCTGGGAGTTGAAGTCCACGAGTCATAAAAGAGCCAAGGTTGCCTACCCCTGCATTAGACCAAACTGGCTCTATTTTGGCCACAAATTTTATTTGTATACCTACCACTCACTAGGAAATGGGGAAACAGGAGTTTTAACTTTAGACTTTTATGAGTTACTGTATTGCACTCTCATGTTCTGCAATGTTTTAGGTTTTTGGCACCAGTTGTTTAGGCAAGAAAACAAGCAGTAAATAATGTGGGCATCTGAATACAACTAAAGCCAGTAGCATTTGCTTACTGTAAGTTTTCAAAAAAATTGGTTAATTTATGAATTATTCTCTTTGCTCATTCATAACCAATTGGTCTCTCCAAGAGAACTTGGAAGTGCTACTATTCTCAGGGATTCTGAATCAGAGTTTCTTTCTCTTTTTATAATTGTAGGCTGTGGGATTGCATTGCATTTTTTGCCCAACGAATCTATCTAGCAGAGAAATGTTCTGACTTTTTACCCTGAGTAGGTATTCATCCTATTTTCTAAGAAAATTCCAATTTTTCTTTCTTCAGACCATGGACATAGTTTCTAAGAGTTCCACGAAGTGTAAGAAGTAAACAAAACATAAATTGCTATCAGAAAGGAAATGATCAGTAAGCAGAAACTCACATATTTGTGGTTGAACTTTGGCAAGACTGAATGGCTATGGGTTGTTGGGCCCCCACTGGACCCAGTGTTTTTCCATTTTTGGATGTACATCCCAGGCAAAACCGGTTTGCAATCTGGATGTCCTTCTGGACTCATGGTTTCTAGGTGGCAGATGGCTGTTGTGACCAGGAGGACTTTTCATAATCTCATTTTTGTGTGGCAGTTGTCTGCCTCCTGGGTGATACCTCCTGAATGGATTACTGCAATGTGTTATACCTGGGTGATGTGGAAGCTACAATTGGTTGAAAAAGCAGTACCTTGGGCTTTTATGGGTATACCACAGTACATCCAGGTTATATCTCTATTCCATGAGCAACACTTGCTTGCAGTATGCTTTTGAGTAGAATTCAAGGTGCTGGTTATCACTTACAAAGCCTTCGTGGCATGGGGCCAGGTCCTCTCAATTAAAGAATGTCATCTAATAGGGCCCAGGAAATGAGTCTTTTTTGTCTTCTGGAACAATATATCCCTGAGATTAGATGGCCCCACAACCCTGCTAGCCTTTTGTGCAGCATTGAAGTACTGTTTGTGCTCCAAGGCATAAATGGTCAAAAGGTTAAATGAAATGTTGTTATATGCTTGAATGTTTTTTGGGTTTATTCTCAGTTATCATTGATTTTTTTTATATTGTTCTGTTTATATTGTTTATCCTAGTGCTTTTAATGTGCTGTTGGATATCTAGAATCACATATGTACAATAGGCAGCCATATAAATTAAAGGAACAAATAATGTGAAGTGTGTGGATTATGACTAAGAATAAATTACAAGGTTGTGAAAAGTAGATTAAGGCAACAAATAGACCAGCTCAAATGAACAAGGTGAATGGATCAGTTGTATGCTGAGAACATAATAGATCTGAAAGCATAGCACCATTAAAATGTTTTAAAAAGGAGTCAGGTGGTTTATAAGCAATTATCTTAAGAAGAAAAACTAGCATATATCAGTCAATAGAATTAAAAAGTCCTGTAAATAAAAAAAATCTTTCATTTTCTTTGTGCCAAGTAATGTTCATAAAACTAAGTGGACACTTTACAGAAGGTAGAAAGTATCTTCAAATTCCTTATAAAATCATTTTGGCTAGTCTAACCTAAATAAATGAATACATCATGGTACATTAACACTGTGGTGATACTGATGAATTTTGCAATTCTCTTCAGGTTTTAATTAGTACAATATTAGACAAGTTCATGTACACTGCATATGTTCAATCTACTCTACCTATATTCACATGCTGTCATTCAAAATACTTCAACATATTGAAATTGTACGGCGTTCAGTAAAAACTTCAAGATGAAGAATCAAGTATATTCCTGTATGTCAGCAAAAGGCCCAACCCTCTCCCCCATGGGAAGAAGCATATGGTGTCCTCATCATAGTATATCATATGTAACAATGGCTTTATTTTATTGTATTGCACTAAATGCTTGTTATAATTGGTATGTCTCCACTGAACATCTAAGAAAGATTGACTGCATGGAAAATCAGAACAATGCATTCAGTATTCACTCAATGCAACATAAACAAGAGAAAATCTGCTCCTCTATATATGAAGTTACCTTCATTTTGTTGTTAAAGATGAACTATTGTTAGTGTTGTATTTCTATGCATAGATACAACATATGTCAGACCCAAACATATGTTTGTTGCATTGAAAGGAAGGCATTTTTCAAGTACAATGCCAATATGATATAGTGAAAATGTGGGAATGAGACTAGGAAGATCCAGTTCATTCCATGACTGATTGTGGACTAAATCTCAACTAGCTATCATGAGCTCTCCAAGGGAAAGCAAGATATTGGTTTGATCAATAAATGAATAAATAAACATAACTGTAACCCAGAGACATGGCAATATACCTGTTTATCCTACCTGTTTATATTTATCCTTGTAATCTGCAAAGGAAGTCTCTGATCTGTTGCAATGTAATCTTAGATTAAAATTCAGATAAAATGATGGATGACCAAGATAAATTGTCCTGCACTCTTTAGAAAAAATAGTTGAATTTTTTTTTAAACAAGGCAAATAATCAATCTGAATCTAACTCGTAATGCTGATTCTTGGTAAAATTAATTATTAATTATAAAATTAATCTTCACTAGCAAAGTTTAAGCACATAGGAATACATGGGGAGCAGTTTTGACAGAGTATATCTTTGGGGCAGAATGGTTGTCATCCATCCCTGTCTTGAAGGTCAGTCTTGAACTAAGATCTATCAGAAATACAACTTTAGAGTTTATTAATTTAAAAACTTAGTGTAATGTATCTTCAGTTTCACAGAACTTGATGGATCGAACTTGAGGTACAGGTGATAAAGTTTCTGTCCAAACTTCACCTACCACTAAAAAGAAGTCTGATTTCAACCAAAGTAATCCAGATAAGGCATTTAAATATGGATCAGTACATTACATTTAGAACTTTTGCATCAGTTTACATCAATTGTATACATATATATGTATTGCAGGGGTCTTCAACCTTGGCTCTTTTATGACTCGTGGACTTCAACTCCCAGAGTTCCTGAGCCAGCCATGCTGAGGGGAAAGGGAGAGGTTTCCAAGCTGAGCCATGCTGGCTCAGGAATTCTGAGAGTTGAAGTCCACGAGTCATAAAAGAGACAAGGTTGAAGACCCCTGATGTATTATCATTTGTGTAGTGATGCTACTGTAGATAATGATTTAACAGTCAATTGGGAATAACAGGTCCCTTTTATCAACTGATTTTTTTAAACTAAACTTTTCATTTTTTTCTGATTTTTGCTGCTTTGAGAACACATAGGACTTAAACTAGAATAAAATGTAACTGAATGAACAGTAAATTATCTGAGAATTGCAACTCAAATATCATTTTTGCCCAGAGTTTTATCAGCAGCAAATCTCCCAGGATACTTTATATTGTATTTGCACTCCAAGCTCTTAAGTATTTTCTTTTTCTTCTTTTGCTAGTATCCATAAAAAGAGTGCAATAGATCTTTTAATTTATAAATATACTAGTGAGATATCAGGTGTTTTTTCCCCTAAAAAAAATCACTAGATATTGTATAATAACAGTTAATAACTAAGTTTTTTTTTTTTAAAAAAAAGGTCCATGCAGGCTTTTTATTTTATTCCATTATTATAAGCTACCAAGACATATGCTGCATAAAATTAAGCTAAGCACAATTATTTTTCCTGGAAACACTTTGAATGAAAGCTACATTGTTTTAGAGGACTGTATTCCTTTATTTAAAACAGTTCAATGACTTAATGAACTACATAAAAGATGTATCACCCTTGATGGCTTTTTAATTATCGATTTTATCTAGACCCAGCTCCTAATGAAATCTTAGCTTTTTGCAAACATCAAAAGATTTTGCAAGTCTGAGAACAAAACAAAACTGTTTTCCAAATCCAAATGTTAGTTCTCTTATCACAGGAATTAGATAACCTTCCTATTTAATGATGACTTGCTGTATAAAAATTGTTCTGTCTGGACAGTGGTTTATCCTGATGATCAAATTATGGATCCTTATACTATTTCATGACAGATACATAAATGCCATTTTCTGGAATTTTTGTTAATAAAGTTAGTATTTGGTAACAAGGAGATTAATTCATGGCTAAAAGGCTGTAGTCCCTAACCTATCATTCCAGATATTATCTTCTCCAAAAGAACATCTCTAAATTTTGTAGACTCTAGTCCACAATATGAAATCATTGTGCAAAAATGAGCCTGCTCACAAATTTAAATAAGCAACTGGCAGTGAAGACAGAATTACTCTTTAAATTTCCACACTAGTGATTTGTAGTATTATCCAACTAAGATAAACACCTTTCTGCATTAATAATATATGGATTCATATAGGCAAAGTTGCCTGGTTCAATCTCTCTTATCTCATAAAACACCACTAGCAGGGCATAAAAGTCAAAACTACAGGTAGTTCTTGACTTATGACCACAATTGAGCCCAAAGTTTATGTTGCTGAGACATTTGTTAAGTGACTTGTGTTCCATTTTACCATCTTTTTTGCTACAGTTATTAAGTGAATCACTGCAGTTGTTAAGTTAATAATATGGTTGTTAAGTAAATCTAGCTTCCACATTGACTTTGCTTGTCAGAAGGTGGCAAAAGGTGAACACATGATCTTGGGGCCCTGCAACCATCATAAATATGAACCAATTGCCAAGCATCTGAATTTTGATCATGTGACCATGGGGATGCTGCAATGGTCATAAGTGTGAAAAACGGTCATAAGTCACTTTTTCAGTATTGTTGTAACTTTGAATAAGCACTAAATGAACTGTTGTAAGTCAAGGACTACCTATAGTTCTTTGCATTGCACCAATAACCCTACTAATCAATGCATAGCTTACAAATTAGTTATAATATGATCATAGCAACTGGCACTAATCAATATCCAAGCTGCTGCATTTTGGACCGATATAATTTTCAAAGTCGTCTTCAAAGACAGTAGTATGGAGGTACATTGCAGAAATTTTACCACATGGATATCATGGTCCAACCATTTTCTCTCCCTGTCTTTTTTTTCTTTTTCATCTGCTTTAGGTGAATTTCTAACATTTGGTGAGAAGGATAGAGGCCAATTCATTTTTTTTTTTTTAAAAAAGGCAAGATGGGAGTTGTAAATATATAACCAAATGACAGGATCTTATCTATTCCATAAAACGTAGAAGATACTTCAGCTGTTAAAATGAATCTTATCTAAATATGAAATAATTACAAATAAATACATCTATAATGTCTGAAATATAATAATGTATAGTATAATAAGTCATGATTAAACCACACCAATAGATTTCATCTTTATGTTTTTATACTTTTCAGTCAGTGATTTTTTTTAATGCAATGAAACCTCCTGTATGATTAGAGTAGTTACATCTGCTCTTGATTTAACAAAGCTATTAGAAAAACAGCTTGCGACAGAAAGCAATAATTAAACCTTAAAAAATTTCCAGCCTTGGGCTCAAAAGCAGATACGTCAACTCCCTAATTAGGTTTATATGATATAAAAGTTTATTCCAGATGAAAAGGGGATGCTTTTAAATTGCTTTTAAAAGCCCTGAACTTTGTTAAAGGAAATTTTGGGGAAAATGATTCTTAGACCACTTTTGTTAAGGATTAAACAAGGAACCAGTTCTATGATAATACAAATAGTTGGCACAATTTTCAACTGAGAAACTGTTCTGTAGCTGTGTATGTTTGCATAACTAAACCCAAACTGACAAATGGTTTGAGGAAGATTATAGAAATTGTTCTCTATTTAAAGGGTCAAAGAAAGAAAATCTAATTCAATTCTGTGGAAAAATGTTGAAAGCAATTTCAGGCTGTGAATAACCAACTCCAGGTGGGAGTTGGAATGTACTTTCTGATGTCTTTTTGTCCTAGTTTCATTCATGTAATAGCACACTGACTCTGACTCCTGTGTTGCTTATCCAAATGGTATATGGTGCCTGTAGGCCATAGTGAATGATGTTGCCACCTCTTGCTGATGCAAAGATTTGCATTTTTACAATGCAGTTATTCAGAAGGAGGGCCCCCTAAGCTTTGCTGCCCTAGGCCAGCACTTACTTGGCCTTAGCCCTCTGCCCATCCCTTCACCGCCCCCCAGGTTGCATGTGTGTATAGAAAATAGAGCCGCCCACTTAGTTCTCCACTATATATATGCAAGATAGAAGTGGAGAACTAAGTGGACAGCTCTTCTGGATGGTACATAAATGAAAGTCTTTTCATAATCTGTACTGGCTGACTGTTTCAAGATTGCATATTACATATTTTTATACTCAAATCTTTATACAATCATTTTTCTTGAACACAGTGCAATAATGAGATTATATAGTATTACTTTTCTAGTTAGCTAATAGAACATTTGTCTGTGTATGTGTGTGCTCATGCATTTACTATACAGCTTTTTGTTCAAAAGAGATAATCAAATGAACATAAAATGAAACTTCTATAGAAGTTATTAATTCTGCTACATATTTGACTCAATTATTTCAGCAATTATATTTGTAAGTGATGATTTCACATTTGAGAGTATATTAAATGGATTATAACTATATATTATTTTCTTTGTGGTGGCATATATTCCAGAGAAATATTTCTGATCATGTCCTTCTGAATGTATTTAGACATTGGATGCATTTGTATGTTTTGTAGTAGAATATTATTTAAATTCATAAAGTATATCCCAAATGCTGTTTTTTATTATTTAACTCTGATTTTGATTTATAATTTGATATATAATTTGATTTTAATCTTGGGCACAGTAGCTGTAATAGGACTGCAAAATAAAATAAATACTGGGCAAAATTTATTTTTCATTGTATTATCATTATATATCATTTATGGGACATAGAATATGATGTAGCAGTAGTCACCAAAACAAAGAATGCCACTTCTTGATGAATTAATACACAAAATAATACAATATAAAACTTGTCAGCATTACAAACAGTACAGCATTACAAAGAATATAAAATTATAAAAGATCAAACATCATATTAAATCAGCGAAAGGGTTCTGAAGTAGCTCAGCAATCGAGAGGTTTCAAAAGACCAGAAAAATGAAGCTGGGCTCATCTCTATCAAGAGAAAGGCTATTGGCTATCTAGAGCTAAGTGAGAGGAAGGAAGGAAGGAAGGAAGGAAGGAAGGAAGGAAGGAATCCAGTGGTGGGATTCAAATAACTAAACAACTGGTTCTCTGAATGGATGCAGGCCTGGGCATCCAAGGCCTAGAACGGACTTCCAGAAGTGGCATTCACACACTTCCAGTGGGGCGTTCTAGGCCTGGAAGAGGCCTCCCAGGCCTCCGAGGTCTAGAACAGACTTCCGGAAGTGACACCCAGCCTCCAGCTGGTTCTCCGAACTAAAAAAAAATTAGCTGCTGGTTCTACCGAACGGGAATGAGCCATCTGAATCCCACCACTGAAGGAATCCTAAATATAAGGACAGAGCTCTCAGAATCCTTTATCTAGATTTAACTTCCTGAGGACTGGCATTCAGGGGAGAGTTGGAGATACAAGGAAATGAGGGTTCCCTTCTCAGTACATTCCAATAATCCACACATTTCAGTTTCCATTTCTGCAATAATCAGTCAGCATTTTGTAGCCATTACAACATAGGGTGTCTCACTGGGCTGTGCTTTTCTTCGTTTTAGCATTCTCTCAATGAGTGCTTTATTTTTGCAAAGCTGATACTCCAGAGGCTACTGAATACTTCTCTTTTATTCATGAATGGTACTGGTTTGGCTACATAAATTGTAAAATTTGCACTTAAAAATTGGAATTAATGGAAATAAGTGTTCCTTTTAAGAAGATATATATACATACATACACACACACACACACACACACACACACACAGAGAGAGAGAGAGAGAGAGAGAGAGAGAGAGAGAGAGAGAGAGAGAGAGAGAGAGAGAGAGAGAGAGAGAGAGAGCTTCTCTTATCGGTATTAAGGATTAGAAGATGGTTTTGTTTGGTATAGAAGAGATGTTTGCACTGCATTTATGTTGCTGAGATATGAATTACCTGGCCAAAAATATCCATGGCATAATATCTTCTAAAAGAGACTTCTGCAGCGGATTGTGTGAAGTTATCTTTAAGTACTTCTAAGAACTGAAACTAAAACACTAAAATACTAAATGCATCCTCTTGATGAAATAATGGAGTTATCTTGTCTGTCAGTCCATTTGTAGATATATAGTAGTTCAGTGTTGCTGGTTTCCTTTTTATAGAGAGTTAAATACTGATTTTATGTACAAACATTTACATTTACCTTGTTACAGAGTATCATATAGAGAATCTCTCTCTTCTGGAAATAAGATGGATTGGCTACTTAACCCACTTTCAGCAATGACTTTGCAATTCTTCAAATATATTTTCAAGCTTGATTTCACTGTTGTTGTTTTTTCCTATTCAGTATTGTTGCTTGCTGTGATTTCATTGTGAATTCTTAAATTTCCTCTCTGAGAGTTCAACTAGCCCTAGTTTAAAATGAAAAATAATTTTATAAATCCATTGACTTTAATACATACGAACACTCATGTTTATCTTATTGTATAATGCAGATATGAGGATAACTTGACAGCAATTTGATATCTTCTGGAATGCATTAAAATAGACAAGTACATACCTGTATTTCATGAAGAGTAAAACTCAGTGGTTACTTATTATTAATATCAAAAATTTCATGCTTCTCAATACTAGTTGCTAGGGAACATAAACAGGACACGCTATTTGTGGGTCCTCTGTAAACATTGTGTTGGGTAATCTTAAGACAAACTGCAGTAGATAAATCTGTAGTCTGGTCCAGAATAAATAAGGTAAATTTTAAAATAATCTGAAAGCCAAATTTTTCTTCATTATTTTCTCTTGACAACATGCTAATTCTTCTAAAGTATTATACTAAGAAATAACACAATAACAATGCTATTCAAACCTGTTCAATTTATAATAGTCATCCATCACATAGTAAGCATGTTTTTCTTATTTAGTTATGTAATATATTCAGTATTTGTCAAGTGCATTCTAAATTACTTTTGCTCCTGTTTTGTTCATCCATTTTTATTTATTTAAAACAATGAAGGCATGAGGAAGAAATATTGTTATAGTTTAAATATTGGAATTAGCATCATTTGACACTTATTAACTGATGATAAATGTATGTGTCTGTGAATGTGCACAGAATATACACTTCTGTTTCATTGGACTATCATTTTCTTTTTCATTAAAATCCTTAAGGAGTTTTTATGTGCAAATTTCACATAGTTTTTCAATTAATACTTTAGTGGGTGCTTAATAATTAAGAAAAGCAACAGATAATAGAAAATGCAGATAACAGATAAAATGATGGATAAAGAAATTCAAGAAAAGGAAGTGGTGATAGACACTCTTAATATCACTAAGTACTCAGGCATATTTACTTCATAAACTATAAATGTCTATAGATATAATTTGATCTTTGGAGATAACAATTAATTAGACTCAATCTTTTCTAATAGAATTATATTTGACAGGTAGTTGGAAGATTATTTTTCTCACTTGCCAAGTCATAGTATGCCATTATAGATGTACCAGAAAAAACAACAGCTATCTACTTTATACCTCTAGAATTATTAGAATTCTGCTCAAATCAAGTGTCAATTAAGTGTTGCAGAAGCTTAATTTTTTTTATAGAATGTATATCTTGGAATACCATATCTTTCTGTCATACAACCAATAATCAATGCGATTATTTCACTATTAATTAAAGTGCAATGTGAAACTCATAAAAGATTTCTTTATCATCTTTAATTTGTAATTTAGTGTTAGAACCCCTAATATGCTTAATAAAACAAACACAAATTTTAAAAAAAATGATTGCTGAATAACATGCTGTAATCAGCAAGTGATTTTTTTTAAAAAAAGATTGTCAACAAGCATTGATAAATTTTTAGGTATGATATGTAGGTACCTATAATAAATATACTGAATATTCAATAAACTGGACAGTTATTTGCCAATTGGCAAGAAAATTCTAAAGCTCATAGAGTTAATATTAGGTTTTATATATTGTTCCAAATTATTAAATATCTGGGATTACTATGACAAGGGAAATACCCAGTATTATTTATTTATAATATCCAATATTATTTATAATAGTAGATAAGAACATTTCAAAATTACCATCTAGATAGAAAAAGATATGAGGCAGGTAAAAATATCCATACTATGGTGGAAAATACATTTTATTGCAAAAAGTAATTTTGCATTAAGACTGATAGATAATATAAAGCAGTATTGGTTCTACTTATATATTTCAAGAAGATTGATAAGCTTAAATGTTATTTTTTTATGGAAGGAGCACAAGTTTTGATAATGCTAATGATGCTGGCTGATTTGTTAATCACAGTAGTGGAATGCACATAATATTCACTTCTACCATTTTGGGCACAGCTTGAGAGTTTTACTTCATCACTTTTATAGGTGCATGCAAAGTTCTTGGTTTTAACAATAGGAATTTGGTTTCTTTTCCAGCATTTAAAGTAGTTAGATGTATCAGGGGCAGAAAATTTGAATGTGATTTTTCATCACACAAATAATCTTGAATATTCTACATATGAAAGCTTTCACTGTTGCAAAAAAAGTGATTATGTACTCATGAAAGAATATTTGTGTCCTAGATGGTCAAGACTGGCTTAAGAAATGTTGTCAGTTCTCAGATTTTGTCTAGCTTTGTGCTTCCTGCACCTAGAACGGGAAGACAGGGAATGTTGTGGGTTCCATCTCCTAAGAAGGCACATCTGGCAGGACTCAGAACAAGGGCCTTCTCTGTGGTGGCTCCCTCCCTTTGGAATATAAACCCCACAGAGATTTGACATTCTTTCGTAAGGCCCTGAAGACCTGACTCTGCCAATGGACCTGTAGAAGCCAGAGTGGGATGGAGCCCATCAAATGGCTTGTTTAATTGTTTGTTGTCGCCAGGGTGGTGGTGGTTGTGGGTATTGTTTTTATTCTTTTATATTGGGTTTTTATGTTTGTAAATTACCCAGAATCACTGAGAGTGAGTGGACAGCCATGTAAATCTTATAAACAAACAAGCAAACAAACAAACAAGCAAACAAACAAACAAACAAACAAGTAGTTTCCCAGTGCACTTTGGAAAGCTACATTGATTTAAGACTAGAACAATGGAAAGAAGAACTAAGTGAAGGTTTCTTATAGAGTAGTACAAATTAAATGCATATTTGGACAGGATAAGCATTAGTTATTTTTAAGAAAAGTCAAAGTAAATTTCAGTGTGATATTGACTCTTGGAGAATTTAGGGTCATGTCCATGTAGTTTTCTTGGCCACAAGACAGACATGTCTTTGCCATGGTTTTCCTCTCTCAAGGTATTTTCTCCACTTCCCAGGGCAGCCCGTAGAGAAGTCTCCTTGAAATCTTCCAGGTATTACATTTTAGTTTCCAGGCCCAGATGCTGCCTCCTGCATAGGCAATTACACTGAGTCACTAAAATTGAGAGCAAATGCACTGAAGTTAATAATATTTAAAATAATCCTCTCTGCTGTTTAATATTAACTTTTTTATATTGCTTGTTTGTCTTTAGAACTGATTCTTGGCTATTTTCGACCACAGCGAAAACTTGAAGAAGCTGTTGATTGGTCGTATTCAGGTAAGTACATTATCTGCTACTTCATTAAGGGTGCTCACAGAGTGTGGTCAAAAACATCAAGATGGAAGCTCACATAAAAACAAGCAATGCTTTGATCATACCATTTTGGCATTTTTTGGACACTCCTATTTCACAATGCTTCATTACTACATTTCAGTAAGTTACTTTTTTCCCTAGCCAAATCAAATTGTTTGTGTTGGCTGTGGTATGAGCTGATAAAGATCAGTTATTAAAAATGTGTTCTGTGAACCTAATTAAAAATATTAGAAGGTCTTATGATGGTCACTTATTCACCTATTGCATGAAGCCTCTAGACAACTTTCTTATAGTTCCCAAAGCCACACTTGACTACAGTTTTCAGAAACCAATGTCATGATTTTGTACTATTTCTAGCATGGAAAAAAAAAGGTGGTAATTGTTGAAATAGGCATAGTCTAATTTGTGCAGCAAAAAACTGCTGATCAATCTTTCAAATCCAGAAAAGAATTAAAATGTTTCTAACCATTTCAACTATTGGGTCCTGAGTGTCAATGTACTTGAAATGCATGGTTGGTCATTAAAAGATTGCTTACCGTGAGTTACTGCAAAGAAATATTAATTTTTGACCTGCATTTGGCTAGATATTTTTTCCCCTTAAAGGCACAACCTCTTTTCACTAAAAACACTACTGCGCTTACTACAAACTTTTGTACTTTCAGGATATTTAGGGCAATTTTGCCAAGCAATCTCATTTCCCATGATGCGCCTGAATTTTCTTAGCAATGCGCTGGTGCTCAGTCTGGTCTACAACCATTGCAAGGTCTGATTTGTCATTTTCAAGCTTTTTGCTTTTCCTACCTGTGTAGCAAAGCAAAGTCTTGCTAGCTAGATCCTGTCCAGATCTGGTTTACCAGACTCTGCTTTTTTTTAAAGAGATATAATTGATTTCGCACTAGTCCCCAGATCTTGTCCTCTATGTTTTCACCATCACTACCAGGACTCAGTTATCTCCTATGAGATTACTCCAGATTTTTTTTTCTTACGGTTCCATTATTATTCTACTGCTGCAGTAATCAAAGCAATAGGAAACAGATTGTTCTTTTGTTCCTATATTGTTCTGTAGTTCCATGGAAACTTTGTAGCAAGGATGAAAAAGTGATTCAGTATCATAGAAGTAAGTAGCAATGCTACTACACTGCAATTTAAAGAGGTTTTTTTTTTGAAAACGAGAAAGGGGAAATGATGTTTTGCTGTACTGTGGGTTTGAAAGAGGTGGGAATGCAGTGGAAGCATAAAAAGTTGTGTCCACTGGGAGACCTAAGAGTTCAATGAAGTATGAGCTTCTACAGTTAAGGATAATTTGTTGATTTAATGGGTCATTATTAGAGCAATCCGAACATTATGTGATCACATTATCACACTATGAAAAAAATAACAATTGCCAATCACAGGGAATGTAAGAGCCCAGTAGATAGAAACATATGAAGAGTACTTCATATAAACACATCAGTGTAAATATATGAGGAACAGTTGCAGGAACTGTATGGGTATGTCTAGTCTAGTGAAAAGAAGGACTAGGGGTGATATGATAGCAGTGTTCCAATATTTGAGGGGCTACCACAAAGAAAAGGAAGACCAGTCTATTTTCCAAAGCACCTGAAGGCAGGATAAGAAGCAATGGATGGAAACTAATCAAGGAGAGAACCAACCTAGAACTAAGGAGAAATGTCCTAACAGTGAGAACAATTAACCAGTGGAACAGCTTGCCTCCAGAAGTTGTGGGTGCTCCATCATTGGAGACTTTTAAGAAGAGACTGGACAACCACTTGTTTGAAATAGTATAGGGTGTCCTGCTTGAGTAGGGGATTGAACTAAAGACCTCCAAGGTTCCTTCCAGTTCAACAGATTCTTTTATCTGTTATCAGAACAAAATGTCTCCCCTTGACAGTGACCAGCCACTGGAGGGAAAGGGGTGTGTCAGGCCCTGTAGCCAGTTGGAGTTGGGGCTGCTACTAGGATTAAATGAATTGCTAAAGTCCACCTGTTTGATGGGCTCAGGTCAGAAAACAGCAGTTTTGAATCAAAGCTAAAATGGGTATGGGGTGCATTTTCAGTGAGCTGGGGAGGGGAAGGAGGATGATATTATCCATCCCTACACTTAGGAACTAATAAGTGGCCCATTCAGCTGACAGGCCAAGCAGAAAAAACAAATTTTCTTTTAGAAGGCAATCACCTGAGACTTCAAGGAGCCAGTTTGGTCCAGCGCTTAAGGCACCAGGTTAGAAGCCAGGAGACTCAGTTCTAGTCCTGTCTTAGGTATATAAAAGTTGCTGGGTGACTTTGGGCCAGTCACTCTCTATCAGCCCAATCCACCTCACAGGGATGTTGTTGGAAAAATAGGAGGAGGGAGGAGTATTATGTTCCTAATCCAACTACCTTGAATTATTTATAAAAACAAAGACTGTATGAATGAATGAATGAATGAATGAATGAATGAATGAATGAATGAATAGTCTTGATTCTTTTCCAATTGCTTGAAATCAAACAAGTTTCAGAACATGTGGGGTAGGTCTCAATGCAAAACATTTGAAAGAGGTGCTTAATGTTGGAAGATCCACTTCAGTATGCAGTGCTTCATTGCACTAGAGATAATAGATGTAGTTTGTGTACAGGTTTCCTTCTATGACTTATTTACGTTCTCTTTTAAAACTATTTAATGTGTTTCTAATTAATTAGATTGATCTTTTCAGAGCTGTTATTATTTTGCTTCTTACTATCTTTCTCTTTGGGTAATGGAATGGAATGTGCATGCATAGACATGTAGAAACATATAGAAGCAGCTGCCAAAGCAGCACATAAATCCTGCAAAAGGTGTGGCTGCTTTAATAATGCAGAGTGGTGTCAATCATACTCCCATGAGTTAGAAAGTACTACTTACACAGCCCTAGTTTCTCAGATTCATGTTGCACTGCCGTTATATTGGGTACCCTGATCTACCAAGAAACTCTTATGATGCCTATGATTTAAATATGAATTTGAGTCACCTGGAAAGTCAGCCAGGGATGTAGTTTCATGTTCTGTAGATGTTAGTTCACCATGTATATCTGGTCATTATCTTTTCTTAATAAAATAATCTAGCAAGGAGGCAGAGTGGACTGGATTTATCATAGTAAAATTCTACTGTCTGCTCTCCTGATTAATACCCAGTGTTCAGATGTTCACAAATTAGATAATTTTACATACATAATTGTACTCTTTAAAAGCTCATTCAGCAGACACTCATCCAAAATAGCAATTTGAGAATAATCAGACAGTAGCATACTTTTTCATTATTTCCTTCTGCAGATTTTTAGAAAAATACTTTTGCTTCAGATCTTCAGCTGAATGTTTAATATTTAGGGTTTCCCCTATTTTTATTTCTTTGAAACATAAAATTGTTTATATTAAAACCATTGAGATCCTAAAGGATATATTCCAATTGAAATGATTAGGGATATATAGTAAATATAGGAGGTGGTAAAATTACATCTTCTAACATATTGTTAATACTATCCTTAGTAAAAGAAAAGAACTATATAGCTATATCTATGTCTATATCTATATATGATATATGCCTGTCTTAAAGGCAAGACAGTAAATATAATTGAGCACAATGAAGAAAAGTAAAAAGGAGATGTCTATTTTACTGGTTACACATAGAAATATTCAATATATGGATAGATAGATAGATAGATAGACAGACAGACAGACAGACAGACAGACAGACAGACAGACAGACAGACAGACAGATAGACAGATAGATACATAGATAGATATAGTCTATATCTATCTATATCTATATCTATATTTATATGATATAGATATAGTCTGTATATATATCTATATGATATAGTATATCTATATAATAATAATAATAATAATAATAACAACAACAACAACAACAACAACAACAACTTTATTGTCACTTTGAAAGTACACCAATCGGCATACGTCAAAATGAAATTTTGTTGCATACAGCTCTCAAAGGGTCACCACCTCCGATATATACTCCTTGTTCATGGCCAGCTCAAGTTACAGATCTTCCATTTTAGTTTCTAGGGAGCGAATGATGGCAAACAGGACAGATGGAAATGGAGCTCCATGTGGATTATCCCTCAAATTAGTTTGTATTCCTGCACGACAACCTCACCTCCTTTTCTTTTTCTGATCTTGTCTCTTCCACCTTTTCCTTAAAGAGGCCTCACTCCTTTTCGCCCCTGGAGAACGCTGCCGCCGCCACCAACTCCTCCAAAAGCCTCTCTCCCATCCTCTGGGCCTGCCAACAGCCTCATCCAGTTCCTTCGCTCCATAAGCCCCGGGACCTCTCCTCCTCTGCCTCCTTTGGAAACAGCCCTTATTTGCAATAGAATCCGTTGCTGGGCCAGCAGTCAGATCTTGCTGCCAGCAGAACAATTTCAAACAGCACCAACGACGGTCTCACCAACAGTTCCAAAACAGCTAGAAACTCGCCATGCCAGCAAAGATTGTCAGTCATATGTTGTACGTTACCTTAGTTCCACCACATTGCTCAAACACATTAAAACCTTCCTGATCATGTGGCCTATATCCCTTAATATCCCTGCCATAACTCTTCACCTTCAAGAGCCAATGCAGCTGCAGCCGATCCAGGCGCTGCCATCTGAGAACTATGGAAAGCTGAAGATATATCTACCTACAGTATCTGTCTGTCTGTCTGTCTGTCTACCTACCTATCTATCTATCTATCTATCTATCTATCTATCTATCTATCTATCTATCTATCTATCTATCTATCTGTCCATATATTGAATATTTCTATGTGTAACCAGTAAAATAGACATCTCCTTTTTACTTTTCTTCATTGTGCTCAATTATATTTACTGTCTTGCCTTTAAGACAAGCATATATTTTGTTTATTCAAAATAGTAGAATCATAGATTTACTTAGAACAAGAAGTCTTATCCCCCAGGTTAATGCAGAACTTCAAATTAAAGCATTCCTTACAGATGGTGATCTCTCTTGCTTTTCCTATCACTTCTATTAATATCCAACAAGTAGCTGCTTTTCTGCAATTTGGTGATATTATTCTCTGTCCTCTACTCTGGGACAATAAAGAATTGATCTTGGCATCTTGTATAACATTCTTTAGGATGAATTTGTCTTCAGAGTGTGCACCCACATGCCCCAAATCACTGGAGACTGATGATTAAATTATTGCAACATAGTCTGCATCACCATTTTAGGGTGTTCAGTCATCTATAACCCAAGTGTCAAGTATTTTCTTTTGGAATTCTGAGTCAGAATGTATTGGTTTGTCAGTTTGAATTAACTACTACTTTGCTATAGGCATAGTAAGAAGTAGGGAGAACCAGATTGGTGTAGTGGGTAAGGCACCAGGTTGGGAAATGGGAGACTGTGAGTTCCGGTTTTGCCTTGGGCCCAAAGCCAGCTGGGCGACAGCTTGGGCCAATTATTCTCTCTCAGCCCCAGGAAGCAGGCAATGGCAACCATTTCTGAAATCTTACCAAGGAAACATAAGGGACGTGTCTAAGTAGTCACTAGGAGTCAACATTGACTCAAAGGCACACGTACACACACAGTGATAAGTACTATTATAATTCTTGGACAATTATAATTCCTATTTCATTCCTCTTGAAGCTTGACTCCAATTGACAGGACCATTAGAAGACAATTGGCTTAGAAATCAAACAGGTCTTGCTCAGTTATTACATCCACATTGCCACTTCGATTTACATTTTGTCATGATTGCTTTACAGTATTGCTCAGCACATGAGGAAGACATTGTAGGCAGCTATTTTGATAAACTGAAATGGATACATTCTATTGTATAAAGCCCTCCCTAGGATGGCTCCTAAGTACCTGTCTTCAAACAGAATATTCTTGCCCTGAACATTCAACCTAAGATGACAAAGAAAAACCCTTTCACTAACCGCCCTGTTATGGAACTTCCTTTCTTTGGAGACCCATTACTGGGAGACACCAAAAGTATTTTGTTTCACCACAATGTAGAATCTAAATGGTCAATGGACTGACCTTTTATTCATATAATAATATGATTTTTATTCTGTTTTATTTTATTATTATTGAATTTTGATTAGGATTTGTAGTGCGTTTGAAAGACTTTAGTAAAATTGCTTTTATTATTTTCTTGGTTGTAAACTGCCTGTGGTATAGAAATCCTTAACCCAGTGATGGCGAACCTTTTAGAGACCGAGTGCCCAAAAACTGGCCCCGTCCCCGCTCCACCCCCTTTCCCACCCCCGCTCTGCCCCCCATCCCCTGCCCCGCCTACCCACAGGACCACTCACCGCCTCCAGGGCCCGCCGCAGATCGCCCAGGCAGCCCAGCAGCGCTATGGCGGTCACACCCTCTGCCCGCACCCTGCAGCATCAACTACGGGGGCAGAGTCTTGTCTATGCTGCCTGGCTGCTATGTCCTTGGCTGCGCTGCTCCGTGTGGGCCATGCTTGGGGGCGACTCTCCTTCAGGGGGGCTGCTGGAAAGGAGGGGGCCGTGGGGAAAGCAAGACTGGGGCAACGGCACGTGTGCCCACAGAGAGGGCTCAGAGTGCCGCCTCTGGCACCCGTGCCATAGATTCGCCACCACTGCCTTAACCTGTATAAATAATAAATAGTTGCTTCCAACTGTTTGGGCTTTCTGGCCTTCTGTTTCTCTTTTCCCAGGCCTTTAGCTTGATTTGAAGTTTGTCTTCACTAATGGTTTCAATTATATTTTAGTTTATATGATGTTAAACAGTTTTCTGTTTATTTTGTCTTACTTAATATGAACCATGCCATTGGAAGCAAGTCAAGGAACTACTGAATATAATATAAAAAGGACTTTACCTGATTCAAGTTAACCTAGACTTTTGTCAGAAACTTAGAGGGAGATGGGAGGAAATAGATGTGCTCTCCCACCCTTCACAGCTTTCCCCATAAAATTAGCAATTCCACCACTAATCTCCTGCATCAAATTAATTTTCTCTACTGTAAGTCTTTAAACTATAATGACTTCATATTGCTTTATATAAATTAAAAACCAAAAGAAATTGACTTGCTGCCAAAAGAGGGATAGTCACCCAGAATGGCAGGTGACACACTAAGCCTATGCCAAATCTTGTGTGGTTCTTTTTATAGTAGTTTTGTGTGGGAGAGGGAAGAGTTTGCAGTTATGGCATATGGGCATGGAGATTACCTGCTGTGGTCCCAGGATGAATTCTCCTCTGGAACAAAACACAAGCATAGAGGGTCAAGTCAAGATTTGAAGTTATTGCAGTGTCTTTTCTCAGTCCAGTCCATGTGTCTCTGCAACTATAATTTTGTAGAAAATCACAAAAAACATATAAGATTATTATTTCTAGTTTGAACTGAAGATAGAATAAAAGTATTTTATTTCATTTCACAAAGGACTAAAGTTTCAGTCCTAGATACATTTGCAGAAAGTAGGATTTATGGGTGTACATGAGTAGGATCAGACGGCTTACCAGAGATGTATATTTTATCTCAGATACCAAAGCTCTTGAAATAGCAGTCAAAGCATGTTTCACTCGTCTACCATTGTCAAACATTAAGAAGAATATGCCACTTTCCATTATAATGAAGGCTTTGCAAGAATATTAAATGATGCAAAGAAATGGCCTTTTTGAAATCATGTTCCTTTCGAAAGGCAGAAAACTTACTACTGGCTTTCAAGTCAATCCTTTAAGAGACTTGCATATTGTCACATTTTTTGAATGCAAATTTAATGTTTCATTCTGTTTCACAAAGTAAATTGTTTGGGTTTCCTAGATGATCTGTGACAAAATAAATTGTTTTCAACATTCACAAGGATGATTTTTGGTCTTAATCCAGGTCATTAATTGGCTCCTGCCAGCTCTCTTCATTGAGCTTTGTGAGATGAACCTCCTTTATCTTTAGGATATTGGTAGCAAAGAAAGTCAAATCCTGCAGTCACATAAATTGCCCTGTGTCACAGGTTCTTTTTAAACTATACCCAATTTGATTGACTCCAACTCAAAACTCCATAAAAAACACAGGACCTTAGACAATGGGATTTTTATATCTCCCTATAAGGATTAGGGAGATGTTGTTTTTTTTTGAAAAAAATATCCAAGATACAAAAATGAAACATACAAATATATACTGTATGTGTGACTCTTTCTATGTATGTTGTGATACTTTATTTCTATTACTGCTTATATTTATACAATGTTCTCTACTATATTACTATACTGGTATTCATCCTTCTATGTTGTACTGTATTATTTCCACTAGAAGTATATTATTACTTCTACTGCTATACTACTACTATTATTAGGATACAACAGTGTTTTAACTCTTAAAGATCCTGGTCTTTCTTTAAATCTGTCTCTCTCTCTCTCACTCTCTCTCTCTCTCTCATTAATGGCCAGCAGATAAAGTACTGGGATCTTTTAGTGCTGTGCCTCTTTTTCTTCCTTCAGTCTCTGAAACATTCTTTTATTTGGCTGCTTTCTGTATGTGGTGGTTGTTGAGCTTCCAAAACACACACAGCTCCTCCTGTCTCCTCCCTCACCTGCTTCAAGGTTATGGCTTTCATAACCAATTCTGCCCTGCTGACATTGGGGAGAAAGCTCAGGTGCCTACTATTTTCTTAATAGCCTATTCGGCCACCCTCTGTGACTATAAAAGTCAAGGTTGCTTGTAAGTTTAAGTAGTAGCTATTGTAAGTTTTCCATAGATTAAAGTGAGTCTGCTGAGCATAAAGGTGGACTTTAATTATACTTGTGGCACATCAACCAGTACCGGTAGTCCTCAACGTACAACCATTTGTTTAGTGACCATCTGAAGTTACAACAGCACTGAAAACAGTGACGTATCACAATTTTTCACACTTTCAACAATTGCAGCATCCCCATAGTTACATTATCAAAATTCAGCTGCTTGGCAACTTGCATGTATTTATGACAGTTGCAGTGACCCAGGGTCATGTGATCACCTGTTGCAACCTTCTGACAGGCAAAGTCAATGGGGAAGCTAGATTCACTTAACAACTGCAGTGAGTCACTCAACAACTATGGGAAGAAAGATTATAAAATGGGCCAAAACTCACTTAACAACTGTCTTGCTTAGCAGTGGAAATTTTGAACTCAGTTGTGGTAATCTTTTGAGAACTACCTGTATATACTTAGCAGGAAATAAGTTATTTGGTAACTTAATGCTGTCAGTATAGCTAAAATGCTTTATATAAAAACCTCAGTTGACCAAAACTATGATAGATGGTGAAGATTAATATCTGTAGACTCATTTAGGGATAAGCATGAGATATGGAATATTGAGATTTGGAAAATAATAGAAGTAAATCATAAAAAGCAAGAATTTAAGCAATAAAAATATGTATCTCTGAAACAAAAAAAAGAGAGATAAGTCAGAGTGAAAGTTTTCTGAGTTTGTGGAATAGAATTTATGAATACATCTATGGAAAGAAAAATGTTGATTTAATTATGAATGGAAAGGCTAAAATGTACCTCACAAAATATGAATCTTTGTTAAGTACATTTTGTGGATGGAATTTCTAAGTGGTGATAGTTGCATGTTATGTTCCAGTGAATGATGATCAAGGAAAAATTTAGAAAAGAGTTCAGGAGGAAATTATGTGACATGCTGAATGACAATACCTAGTTTAAGCATAATGTACAAAGCAAAGAAATGAATATAAATCTAAATTTATCATCATAATTATAAAGCTTGAATGATTAGGTTAAATATGAATGAACAAATTAGGGAAGGCGGTCTGGATGAAAGATTCTGGACATGGGAGAGATAATTTTTGGTAGCATCAAGAGTAGATCTTGGGGGGAAAATTCACATGGAAGAGAAAGTATAGGAGAATGACTGCATAAAGGAAAAGAGTCCTCCATGAAAAGCATTGGAACATAGATTAATCACCCAATAGAATGAATGGGAAGTGGACATAATGGGAAGTGATATGGAACAAAGTGAAAAGAATTAGAGAATGACATAGAAGAGTCCCAATAATGGGAAATATAAAAAGTGATACTTCATGGGATTACAAAGTAAAAGGGGATTGGATGAGAAAAATGTATGTAAGAGAGGGATTACTACAAAAAACTAGGATGAGAAAAACATATTCTCTAATGTACAGAAACAGAAACATAGGAATGGATAATTAAAATTAAAAGAAGCTGAGAAAATACAGAGCAGTTCTGATGGAAATAAATTGTTTTGGAAGTCGGTGAAGAGGGCTGAACAAGACAGTTGTAGCAAATTGAATAGACTTAAGAATAAAAGTGACTGAATGATTTGTGAAGAAACTGAAATGAGAAGTATTTGAAAGAAGTAAATGTTAACGTAAGAAAAATGGCTGAGAAGAACATTGTAAATGTATGTGTGTATTATATATATATATATATATATATATATATATATATATATATATATATATATATATATATATATATATATATATATATATATATATATATATATATATATAAATATATATAATTTTATTCATTTATAACATAAAATATGAAAATACAAAAGCAAGGGACAACAATAGAGAAAGAGAAAACGAAAAAGTGTGGAGAAGGGGCGGGGAAGAAACAAAAGGCGTTGACTTCCGACTCCCTCTGTTGCAGTAAAATAAGACATTAGGATCGAATCTCAACTTTTTATATTTCTATAGCAGTATGCACTAGCCATTTCTACATCAACAAATCAGGCTAATAAGTAAAACCCAAAATCATAGTGTTAAGTCCGGAGAATAATGGCGCTTGAGACGAAGCATTTCTAACAAGTCTTTATTCTCTGCTTCCAATCTACGAACAACGACAAGCCCAGAGGCGCGCAAGCCTCTATATATACCCTCCGATCCCCGGGCAATTCCAACCAATCACAAGGCAGTCCTTTCCCACCTTGCGCATGCGCGCAAGGCCGGCGCCGCTCAGTCTGGTCCCGGGCAGCTTTTGCAAATGCCCGGGACTCTTGCAACTTCCCGCGGCTGCTTCTGCAGGCATGGGACACAACACCAGTATCATTTTTTTCCACCTCAAGCACACAGTCCAGAAGCAGTTTCCAAGTAGAAACAAAAGTACTTATATTCTTTTCTTTTGTCAAAATAATCAATTTAGCCATCTCTGCTAATTCCATCAGCTTTTGTAACCACTCGTCCATAGTGGGAATCAAAGCATCCTTCCATTTTTGTGCATAGAGCAGTCTTGCTGCCGTCATCATATATAAAATCAGAGTTCCATTTTTTTCCCCCAAGTCTTTTTCCATTAGACCCAAAAGGAAAGTTTCTGGTTTAAGAAATTTCTCCATTAATGTATGAATCCTACTCCAATATTTCTTTGCTTTATGACACGTCCACCATAAATGATAAAAAGTCCCTTCTTTACATTTACATTTCCAACATTCATTTGAAATACCTTTATACATTCTAGATAGGTTACAGTATCTGGTGTTAAATACCAGCGATACTTCATCTTGCAAAAGTTTTCTTTCAAGTTATAGTTTAATGTAAATATTAAGCCTTTCATCCACATATTCTCCCATTGTTCAAAACTCACATTATACCCAACATTTCTTGCCCACTGGATCATACAGTGTTTTACATGTTCATTTTCCAAATTCAATTTTAATAATGTTTTATAGATCTTGGCAATAATATGAGCATCACTACCGCATAGTAAAATTTCCAATTCTTACATAGGTACATAGTTATTTTGATACAGTTTTGTGTTTGTGTTTGTCAGAATGACCCCCAGATATTTCAGCTTTTTCTCAACCTTAAAACCAGACTTTTTACTCAATATATCACAATCCTGAGAGGACATATTCTTAATCAACATTGTTGTTTTCTGTTTGTTTATTTTAAAAACTGTTTAAAATCCTGGAAGAAATGGACGTTGGAGAGAACTTCATTCAAAGAGTTAAAGCTATTTACACATCACAACAAGCAAAAATTGTTATTAATGATGATTTAACTAATGTGAAATTCACAATGGCAAAGACAAGGATGCCCCGTGTCCCCTTTGTTGTTTATTTTGGTGTTGGAAGTTTTAAATAGAGATATTAGGCAAGATGAGAGAATAATGGGTATAAGCATCAAGAAAGAAGTTTACAAATTGAGGGCATTTGCTGATGATTTGGTTATATTCCTGCAGGACCCAAAAAATAAGATAGAATATATGATGAGGAAATTAAATGAGTTTGGGGCCCAAACATTGTAAATGTTTTGAGGTTGTTGTGTAAGACTACAAATGCATATGGAATTGTAAAATGTTTAAATGTGGGCGTGATTCTACAATGTGTTTAATGTGTGTGGAGATTATATTTATGTAGATAGTGTTTATAATGCCACTAGGATTATGCATTTTAGTAGTAATGTACCAAAGATCAGGATAGTCTGACAGGAAACAATTGCAATTAAACAGAAAGGGCAAAAACCTGGAGCAAGTTAGATGAATGTTTGCATTTTGGTAGCAAGTATATTAAGGATGGCAAAATAACTTGTAGAAGGCCTATCTATTTGGTTGCAAAGAGTTAATAGTCTAAGGTTTCACTTAATGTAATAAGCATATATTATAATTATAGTAAGCAAAATATATAAATCTTGTATCAAAATAACATATCACTAAATCTGAGAAGATAGAGCAGTAAAAATTTGTTAAAGAATTGTAGTTTTATATTGCACTTCGTAGATACATTTGGTTTCTATAATGTCTATAATGTTATTGATTCTTCTATAGATTTTTCTGGTTTTTATTAGCACTGTTATACTGTTGGTTCTACTTTTTCATATCTTCTGGTTGTAATATTTATCACATATATATTATTTTTAAAAAGAAAAAAGGGTACTTATGAGTTTTGTGTAGAGATAGAGTAAAAAATATATATGGACTGATTACATAAGTTACTGATCAGGATAAAAGAAGTAAATTTGGATGAATTGGTCATATTATTAAATTTATATGCTATCCAACTTGTTTTCAAGTGACTTATAGAAGGAATTAATGAGAACTGAATTGAAAACAAATATATTAAGGGAGAATGGGTGGACATGAGGAAGGGGAAGACCAGGATAGTCATAATTGGATGGAAATGGTGATGTTCTCAACAATAGGATTTTTTTTTTTTAAAGGCAGGGTGTTTTGAGAACAAAAATACAATACTGAAATGGTACGTGGAGTTGGTAAAAGCACAGATGGTTTACAAAGAGATATATGAATGGTGTTAGTGTAGAATAAATTTAGCTGTATTATATTACATCTTTGAGTTCTTTGGTTTATTATCTTTTACTCTATTTCCTATTGTATATTATATTGTTTATTTGGAAAAGGATTACCATGATGAGTAAATGCCTGTATTGTTTTACACAAGAAATGACCTTTTCTGTCCCATCTCTTCTGGGTTAATTAATGAATGTGCTAAACTGTGAATTAAGAGTTTATTTAATTGTTTTCTCAAGCCTGATCAGTGTTGCTGAACTACATACATTCAAAGAAAGAACATTTCACTGGCTGCTGAAAGATTCAGGGATGAATTGCTTGACCATAAAAATATACAAATCCATGAAAAATGGTTTGATGTAGTGTTGACATCAATGAAAGAAATTAACACTAAAGGAAGATTACATTAAATGATGTGAAAGGGATACTAAAAGTTGAGGGGAAAATGAATATTAAGATTTTGATTATACTTCATGGCTAAACTATATAAATATCCTTCTTCACATGATTATAATTCAAATCCTGGAATTGCAGAAGTATATTGTAATTTCTTATTAGTTCCCAATTATATTATTACTGATTATATGCTTTTTCTGTCAGAGATTCATAGTCAGTTTTGAAACAGTGATAATACTAAGAGAAAGTTTATTACAACACTGCAAAAATATGACAAGAAAGAGTTTTAATAAAATACTGATTTCAAAGTAGAATTTAACTTAATTTAACAAAAATGTCAAGAGAATATGTATAGTTTGAAGAACATGAAAAAGCACACTTAGCATAGTTTTAATGTTTTTATCTTACTCTCCATTTTCTAACATATTGGTTTTGGAGATAGCAAAATGAATATTAAGAGTTTCCATATAATGGATTAATGTGATAATGGGAGAAACCAACAGTTCCTTAAAGAAATTAATTGGCCCTGTTCATATGTAGCAAAGATTTTACCATAATAAGCGATACACTTAGTCTAAGAATAAATGTTCCTGAATATAGAAAAACGTGCATGCAGAAAGGTACAGTTTTATTAGAAGCTATATAATTGTGTAATAGTGGTTTAAAAAAATCCCCAAATGTTATCCCATTTTCTTAATAACCAGTATGAAAGATTAGAACTTTTAATTAAAACAATTTTATGTATGTATAATATATATCCTAAATATATTAGTTATACTCAGTTCTAAAATATTTTATTTCTCTCCAAATGTAAGATTTCATTATGTAGGACCAGAATAATAGCATTAATTTCATGCTCTGTAGGCTTTAAAATAATATTGATTACTGAAAATGTCAGAAAAAGAGAATATAAAGCAACATTTCTGCCTATTTTATCTCTTATTCTGACATATTATTATGGTGCAAATAATACTATGATGAGCAATGTGAAAATGCATAATTTATTACAGAAATTGTGCAAATAAAAAATAAGATTCATGTGTATATTTTTCGATTAGGATTTTAACATTCAGGTCATTTATCAACTTAATTGATTCTTATAACTGGTTTGAATTACTCTTAGTGGCGAGGCATGTATCATCACTCCTACTGTATATTCTAAAATATTGCCACAAATCCAATGCTTTTTCATAGTTGCTTCCCCCATTTCTTACTATTGATCGAAAAGAATCAAAAACCTAACAGGATTATTTCTGCCGCAAAACAAAATTATAAAAGGTTTATACATTCCATCATTTGATGCCTGTAGAATTTCCATGCATGTTTGTGGATTATGAGATATTTATTAGGCAAAGGAAATAAAAAGTGCCTCTTTGGGATTCTGTTTCTATTCTGTTCTTTATTGTTGCTGGGATTCCTGATTTATTTGCTTTCCAGTAGTTAATTTTTGTTTTAAAAAATTATGCTATTCAGAATAGCAATTTTATGCATTCTTGGGTTTTGCCTTGTTGCCAGTTTCTTTTTCTAGCACTAATCAGCACCGTATGGATAGCGGGCACAAGATTCTTCAATGCAAAACAGAAAATGTGTGTCCTTTTGCTTGACTTTTACTCTAATTCATATATGTCAAACACAAGGCCCATGATGTGGTTGGAACAGGCCCATGGAGCCACCCTGGAAATGATGAGGGTCTCGCCCCAGCCACCTCAGTACCGGCCTGGCCAGTGCGCACAGGAGGAGGCAAGCGCATTGGGGCTGGTGGAGCCCAGCATCAACTGCAGCTCATTGGCCCCTCGACTGCTCATTGGCCAGCAGCAATGGCCAGGGCACATTGACGCACCTTGGGGCTCCACAGCCAGACCACCTCCTCCCCACAGCAGCAGCAGGAGCCCCATCATCCATCCGCTCTCCTCCAGCCCAGGAAGCCCACGAGCCTGGAGGAAATGGCCAGCACAGCCTGCCGGGTGTCTGATAAGCTGTGCTTGGTGCCTGGCCCACCTACAGTGCATTCGCACACCTCAGGGCCCTGCAGCCAGGCCATCCCGGCATCACGTCGCCCCTGTTGAGATATATTGTTTTATTGTTCATAGTATATTTGAGTCGGGTTATATGTTATTTTAGTGTTATACTATAACTACTTCTCTGGTCATTGACAAAATAAATATTATTTTATTATTTTCATCTGATTGATTTAATTGTTGTGAGTCCGCAGAGTTGTGTTTTAAAATGAGCAGTGATATAGGTCTTATGGATGAATAAATTAGTGTACTGCAACATTTCTATTCTTCCCAGTTTTTGTTGAATTTTGTTTCCTTGATATTTCTTAAAATCTTATGGCTTATTATATGACAATATTTTATATTAATGCATTATAACCTAGGTTAAAATTAGTGAATTCTACAAGTTGCCATTGGCATCAAGTAGTTTATTTGATTAATGTAAGACATCAGAAACAGTCAAAGCAACGGTTGCTGATGGGCCTAAATTTAGATTAAACTTAAACTTAAATTTAGATGAGACTTCTTGAATGTTCCAAATTAATGAATAACTTTCATTAAAACAAAGAAGGTATCTTTGCAGTTATTAAAAAAGTAAGTTTCAACTATCCAAAATTCTATTGAAAATAAATTCATGTCGATAATATAGTTTGTCAGAACCATATGCAGCTAAGTCTTTCCCTTCTAATTGTGAGCTCTCTCACTCCCACACCCTATTCCCCAGTTGAGAATTTTATTTTGTTAATCCATGTGGAAATAAGATTGTTATCTTTCATTCATCTGAAGACTTTGGTATAATAAAATTATTTTGATGGTTAGATACCACCTTCCATATATAGAGCTCAAAGTTGTTGAACAGCTGCAGTGGCATGGACCTTCTCTTGTTTTTTCTGCTAGAAGCCTCCAAGTACTCAATAATTCCAGTGAGTTCCTCCCCCAGACCCTTTGCTCTTGGACAGTTTCCTATGGTCTACTTTCTCTGGAGGTCTCATTCCATTGGCATTCACAGAGAGCACTTTGTACCTTACTGGTGTGCTCTTCCTCTTCCTTGACGAATCTTAAAAGTTGCATACAAGTATATTCATATTCTATTCCAGGAGGGATGCAAGTTTGCATTTCAAATAGGCATAATTAATGTATTCTTTTTATATATCTTATAAATATGTGAAAGAAGAGGAATGTTTAAAATACAAAGCCTAACAAATTTATCAACATTCACTTCATGAATAATTAATTCTCAATGCAATGAATAAATGAAATCATCAATCATATTCACTGGGAAGAGAATCTTACTAAGTTCAAAGAAGTTTATTCACTGTAGCTTAACTGTTCCACGCCATCACTAATAAATGTATTAGTAATTTATATAGCATCTAAAAAGTTATTCAGAACTCTCTTTTAGCATGAATTTGGTATAGTGATTGAGGTTCACTCTAGAGACTGGAAGACTATAATTCTAGTCCAGCTTTAGACGTATAACCCAACTGGGTGACTAGACGGCCAATCACTCTCTCACGCCTTATCAAGAAAACTCTCACGCCTTATCAAGAAAAAACTTAACAAGAAAACTGCAAAAACTTGTCTTAGCAGTCTCCAGGAATTAAAATCAATGCATTCATTAATAATTTGCCTGAAGTATCATCACTTTAAAAAGTCATTAGTAACAAAATACTGGCTTAATTTATGGCTTATGGTGCATAGGGGGTCAATAAAGCAGTTACTGTAGTTAGATAGAGATACAGTATTTGCTCTTGTTTTATTCTATATATTTTCTGGATTTTGTATGCTATTTTTAATCCTATAGAAATAGGTGATGCATTAAAATCATGTAGTAAAATAAATAAATCAGCAATTCATACTCAGTGAAGTGAATCTGTAAGTTCCTTAGTCACTATACTACAACTGAATAATTTCACCAATAACTTGACTATGGAATATGTATGATTCCACAAACTTTAATATATAGCCTTGTTGACTTGCTTTATGAAATATTTTTCATATAATAATAATTTATTAAAATTATATGACACCCAATTCCCAATGAGTCTGGATGATTTACAATTGTTGAAACATTTAAAAACAAAGAACAATACAAAAGCAACACAAGCCAAAAGAACAATACTGGGAAATAAATAGATCGGGGGGGGGGGGACAAAAAGGAGGAAAGAGGCTCAATCAACCTCTCCAAAAATGCTTTCAGGATAAGAAGAAAACTGCATCCAGATTGTTTGGAGGTAGAAAGATGCATCACATTTGGCACAACTAGGCCAGCTTTCTTTTACCATAATCCAGCCAATTCTGACACATTATAGCTGGAGTAGAATCTAGATGTCATTCGAACTGTATTGCATTTCAGTGGGATAGAAATTTTGCTGCAAATATGAACAATCTTCATCTATCTCCTAAGAAATCAATTACAAATATCTGGATTTTATGATGTCATTGGGTTTGCACAATTCCTGATTGTTTTACATCATTTACACATTTTAAAAAAGTGCCCTAAAACATTAAAGACAGAAACAAAATAAGAGAGTAGAAAATGCCTGTTTCCTTTCCTACAAGCATTTTGTGCCCTCTGAAATAATAACTTTTGCACTTCATGAAAATTCAGTATTGAACTGTCCATAGGAGACATAAAGGTACATAGAACTAAAAACTTCTAATGAGATCCAGTTTAGTACAGTGGTTAAAGCATCAGGCTAGAAACCAGAAGACAGGGGGTTTTAATCCCATCTTGAGCACAAAGCCAGCAAAGAGATCTTGGGCCAGTCACTTTCTCTCAGCCCTAGGAAGCAAACAATGGCAAACCACTTCTGTAAAACCTTGTGAAAAAAATTAGAGGGACTTGTGTCCAGGCAGTCTCCAAGAATTAGACATGACTGGGTGGGGGAGAAGGGGATTCAAATATAACTTCCTTATACAAATTATACTTTATTTGCCAGTGTTATTCTTTTGTCTGCTGCTTTTGTATTTTCTTTGTTTTTAAATGTTTCAACAATTGTAAATCATCCAGAGTCATTGGGAATAAAGTCCGTATAATTTTAATAAATTATTATTGTATGAAAAATATTTGTTAAAACAAGTCAACAAGACTATATTAAAGTTTGTGGAATCATACATATTGCCATAGTTAAGTTATTGGTGAAATTATTCAGTTGTAGCATAGTGGCTAAGGAACGTATGGAGTTACTTCACTGAATATAAATTGCTGATTTATTTATTTTACTATCTCTATGCCTCCTGATTCTGAAAGTGATGCAGAATATTAATACTCTTTAGAAGCTCAGTTGTTCCAACTGGTGAGACATGCAGATATAGGACCTTTGAAAAAGTTTTTCAATTATGATAAATGAAAAGTCTTCTTATTTTGATATTTAAAGTGCAGATTCTGTTAGGTCCTCTGTTGAGATGCAGATATATTAAATATCGAGAGCCATCATGGTTGTTGGGCAATATCTTTCCCTTGGAAGAAGCTCTGTTGATATTGAGCTACAGCATCCAGAATGTCTGGGAATGCTAGAACTTCCAATTCAGTAATATCTGGAGTGTGACAGATTGTATATGATAGTGTAATTATTAAAAGTCCTTTGTGTCAGTGTACAAAGTGTTTGGGGTGGTAACCCTCAAGTTAATGCAGTAGATATGTTTTCAGATAGCCGTTGCGACAATTTGTGTTAGGACCTGTCAGAGGGTAGGTATTGAAAAGAATGAGGTTACACATACAGATACACACGTGTATGTACATACACACAGAGAGAGAAAGAGATAACAAGTGAAGTATAGTGATGTTTACTACTGTACATGTATAATATAAAACTAATTAGCAATAATATAATGGAGCACAAGATCAAACTTGAATCTGAAAGATTCAGCAAGACTTTCTAAAATATTTATTATAAGGGAGTGGGATTGTAGCATAAACCCCAACTTTAAAATATGCTTAATTCAGTTAAAGTAAAAAAAATCCCAAAATGATATATATGGAATATTACAGCCCCCCCAAAAATGTGACATTGTTCCACAGACTATGAGGTTTGTCTTTTTTCTGATCTATAAATTTATAACTCAGAATCAACTACAGCTACTGAGACTACAATTATTTTAAAGGTTACCTGTACTGATATAATTCAGAAAGGAGCTTAGCTTGAATGTCACTTCCTAGCCAGCTGTTCACAGCAGTCCATTTTTTTTAATTAGTGGAAAATGAACTTTTAAATTTTGAGAATGATTATCAGATTAAAAGTTCTGATATTTTCTCTAGGAGGAAATCTATTCAGTTAAAGAAATTGCATAAATATTTACTGTTTATCACAATCTTGTTCTATTTGCCTACTGTGATCTCAATTCTTGTTAATTCATCTAAGAGCACTTTGGGATATTTTAGATTTTAACCTGAAAATAGTTCAACTCCCTATAGTAAAGGTAACCCTTGGCTAACAATTGTAATTGGAGCTGTGAACTCTGTCATTAAACAATGACGTCATAAAGTGTGATGTCATGTGACCATGCTGACTTATGGCAGCCATTCCAATGGTGGTGATTGTTAGGTACATTGCCCATGGTCATTGGGTACAGGATCATGGGATCGACATTTGCAACCTCCTGCCAGTTTTCCCGTTTACTTTGCTTGTTGGAAGCCAGCACTGAAGGTTGCAAACGTGATCATAGGATGCTGCAACTGTTGTAACTGAGAGCCAGTTGCCAAGTGCCCAAATCATGATCATTGCAACTTCAAGGACATAGCCGTAAGTCCCCTCCTTCAGCATCGTTCTAATTTTAAATGGTCCCTGAACAAGAGAGGGCAACCTCACTTGATGGTTTTCCTGGGCTCTTGAAATACCTGCATATGTTTCAATTAACATTTTATTCATCAAGTTCAAGTACAACTATCTGAAAAGCATCATTTGTGCAAAACTATGTTATTTCTTGAAATGCTTTTGACATTATTGGAACATTAAGACAGAACAGCATTAGTGATATTTAAGTGCAATGATATTTTGCAAATGGAAGTATTTCCTCTCTGCAAAACTTTTTGTCTTGCTTTTGTTTCACAATGTTATGATAATCAACAGGTTGGTAGTTTTTCTAATTAATTTGCTTGCACAAATAATCTGTTAAATTCTATGAGCTGATCTGTTTTTGTCCTAAAATAGGCAAAATCATACACTGTCCTAACTGCTCTGTCCTAACATATCCCATGTTGCACATTGAGAAAGTTGGCAGCATTTCAACCTTAGGGCACATATTTCTTATTAAAAAGGATAAAGTGGCTGCACAGCTTGTTTCTATGTCCATTTTCCAGCAATTACTTTGCCTGGTTTCCTTTTCCAATCACAAGACCAGTTATCATGCAAGTGAGATGACAAAATAATATCAAATCAAACAGATCTTTCTAGCATTAGCTAGCTGCAGGTTTTTGGTACGAACAATAATGCTATTGTGATTGAGATGAAAAAAACAATTTGCTGTTGAATAAGAGAATTTGTCATGCCTTGTTTACTTTCTATTATTATATTGTTCAAAATAAATGTTTAACATGTGTTGAAGTTTATATGAAAGAGAAACAGAGTGCTTAGAAATATGTAACTATAATTTGTATTAGCCATAGTGGCTAATGCAATATTGCGCGCTAACTCTACCAACAGCCAGCAGTTCAAACCTGACCGGCTCAAGGTTGACTCAGCCTACCATCCTTCCGAGGTCGATAAAATGAGGACCCAGATTGTTGGGGGCAATATGCTGACTCTGTAAACCACTTAGAGAGGGCTGTAAAACACTGTGGAGCTGTATATAAGTCTAAGTGCTATTGCTATTAGATGTAACTAAAGAAAAAAATGCACAAATCGAGGTACCAAATGACAAACCTAAGATTTTCCTATATGTCAATTAAGCAGACAACTTGGTTCAAAGCTGATTGGCAACCTCTTAAATAGGAAATGCATTGACAAGCAGCGGGAAGTCCAAATGTGCCATTGTGTGTATTGTTTGTTCTAAACAAAAGGGAGAAATAGAAAGAAAAAGAATCTTTAGTGTATATAATAAATTGATTAATAATGTAGCCACAGCGTGCAGAGAATGACTCCTGGAATTCCTTCCAACTTCTTACCAAGAGCCAAGGTGCACCTGTGTTTTCTTGTTTCTAAAGAAGTGATGTTTCTAGGTGTAAATTTTTGCTTTCATTCATGTTGCACCGAGAATGCTGGGAAGGGCTGTGTAGGCTGCATGTGCTCCATTCTGAATGAGGTGACTGGGAGGGGTTAGGACTTAGAATAGATAAATCACTAACATTCTGAGCCACTGACCAATATAGGGATCCACTGGTGTTTTTTTTTTTCTTTGTAGCCCTCTCCCCGATCTTTTTCTTTTGCTGGCTTCTCCCTATTTTTGTCAAGGTTCCGACAGATAGAGACAAATAAAAAAGAACTCTGAGGCTTGCAAGTTCCTCAAAGAACATGTTTATTGATACAAAGTATTGGCATGTCAAAAGTGAAACCAAGTCTGAATAGACACATAACAATCCCCAATACAAAGTTAAGAAATCCCACCCCTAAAGCTATGCAAGCTACTATTTGATTTTTGATTTTAATTTGATTTGATTTTGATTTTATTAAATTTATACCCCACCCTTCTCCCGGAGGACTCAGGGCGGCTTACAGCCAGTTTAAAACAATGGTACAGTACAATACAAAATTTAAAAAAGATTAAAAATAACTATTCGAATTTGGCCGCTTCTACTAAAAATTTAATTTAAAACCCCTCTAAAATACCCCTAGGCCAGTCCTGCCTGCTGAAATAACCAGGTCTTGAGGGCGCGGCAGAAGGAGGGGAGATCTGGAATCACCCGGATCTCTGGGGGCAGCTCGTTCCAGAGGGTGGGTGCTCCGACAGAGAAGGCTCTCCCCCTGGGGGTCGCCAGCCGACACTGTCTGGCTGACGGCACCCTGAGGAGGCCCTCTCTGTGGGAACGTATCGGCCGGTGGGAGGCAATCTGTGGCAGAAGGCGGTCTCGGAGGTAACCAGGTCCAATGCCATNGCAATACCTATGGACACTTGGGAGTTAATCTGGGTGAGAAATGTGAAGTTTACACAGGCTCAAAATTTACGGGAGAACTTTTATAAGATGTTTTACAGATGGCACCTGGATCCTTCAACTATGTCTCGTATTTATGTGAATTATGAATCCAAGTGTTGGAGATGTGGACATCCAGATGCAACTTTTTTTCATATGTGGTAGACTTGTAGGGTTATTAAGGCTTTTTGGATACAACTGTGGTGGAACCTACAGCAAATTTTTAAAAAAAGGATTATATTTCTCCCACAGTTGTTCCTTCTAGGTATTGTGCAAGACTTAGACGTAAAAGAAACAAATTTGATGCTTTATTGTTTAACTGCTGCTCGTTTGTTGATAGCCCCGAATTGGAAGAGTCCAATTTTGCCTACAATGGGAGACTGGAGATTGAAAGTTTCCTATCTTGCTGAAATGGCAAAGATTTCGGGTTTTGGGAAAAGCCACTCGAATGAACAATTTTTATCAATATGGAGAAGATGGGTTGTTTATATTCAGAAGAAACATGGTGTGGTAGAATATAATTTAGGTTTCTAGATTTTCTTTTTGTACTTTAATTGTGGAGTATAACGTGCTAGAATAGAATTTAGGTTTTTTTTAGATTTTTCTTTATTATGACTTTGTTTATTTTCTTTTTTTTTCTTTTTTTTATTTTCTTGTGTATTAAGGTATATTGCGGAGTTAGAGATATTAGTATATGTTTACTTTTATATGAATATTATCCTGGGATTTGGTTTGGGAAGTCGGGAGGGGGGGTGTGGGGGGCTTATAATTCTTATTGTGTTTACTTATGTTTAATTGTTTTTTATTGTAAAACAATAAAACTTTTTTTGGAAAAAAAAAAAAGTGAAACCAAGTCTGAATAGACACATAACAATCCCCAATACAAAGTTAAGAAATCCCACCCCTAAAGCTATGCAAGCTACTATGTCCCCCAATACAACTTCTTGGTGGGCTTTTCACGAAACACCCAGCCTGCAGTCCTGGGAGCAGACAATGACCTTGGTTCCCATGGGAGAAAGTCTGTTTTGTCTAGTGAAGCACCTGGTAAACCTCCCTCCCTTCGTGCTATGTGTCAACCGAAAATGAGTAGGGAAAATAGCTGCAGCCACGCTCATTTTCAAAGTTGATAACTTACTTGATTCCAGACTGTTCAGTTTTCAGAGTTTTCTTAAAATGTGGGTGTTTGATGCTCTCTGAGTGTGGTTGATTTCCTGCAGACATTTCATTACCATGTTAGGTAACATCATCAGTACACCAATGATGCCACACTTCAACCCTGAGCTACAAATATACTCTTCCATCAATTTATTAAACCCGTGGACAGAATTTCAACCTCCTTTCTTTCAAACATTCTGTTGTATTGGAAAGGATAAAATACAATATACAGTATCTGTCAGCTGAGGGACTAGCATCTTAGGATCAATTCCAATAAGCAACAGTGAAATATAGAGAGGACATGGGAAAATACTGTGCTAAGAATCTTTTCAGAGTAGGACTAGAACAATTGCTGCTTGAAAATCATAGTGATTACCTGCTCTGGCAGAGAATGAGGAGATGACTGGCTGTTATATATTTCTGTTCTTTGTGACAGATAATATAGAAATCAGAAAAAAATGAGAGTAATCAGGCAAAATGCCAATGTAACAATATTTTTGATGCAGTTCTGGCTGTCTGCTATGAATTTAAATGGGTGAGAGTTTGCAAGGTTAGATTTATAATTAAAAGCTTTGTTAAAATTTGATGACTTTTAAATCTAAGTAGTCAGAAGCCAGTTGTTTAATAGATGACAGTTCTTAATTTTTAGAGATGTGTAAAATAGAACTAGGAGGAAGAAGTATGATTGTTTTTATTTTTAAGTAAACTTTCTGTTCTGAAATATTGCTCAGAATCCTGCCATAATGGTAGAAAATCATAGTTTAATGAGTTACATTGTTACATTCTATGCCCTTCTCAAAGTTTTGTGTTGCCAGATTATCAGACCCTAAAGAGAATATGTTGACTTTGTCATGATCTTGTTCTGCTCCTATTATTCTTGCCAAGGAGGTAAAATCTGGCCTTATTGTTATTTCTATCAAGAGTGCCCAGTAGAAGACACGATTACATCATGTCCAGCATTATGCCCATCTTCATGTAATCATGATTGACACATAATACATTTTTTGCATAATAGTATAATGATAAGTATGATGTCAGTTTCCTTTTTCACTTTAATGAATCATCTAGTATTGGGGTTGAAGTTAGCAAAGCAGCTATCCAGCATGATGTGTACTGCATCAAAGTTTCAGCAATGGCTAGTCTGCAACTGAGTAGCTTTAGAGGTGTTCTTGTTTCACTCTTTTGGAATTTGTGAAAAGAACCTTAATTCCAGAATATGCTTTCATTTAGAGGCATTTAGCATGCTATCAGACCTAAGTTGGTGATTCTGGGCATCTGTCAAGTGATACACATTTCTTTCTTGTTGTATGAAGGATGGGGAAAATAGATTTCCTGTCATGATTCCATCCTTTTATATTTACTGTAAATGTTAAATTTCAACAAGACATCTATGTTTCCATGAGAAATTTGGTGATCTACTAGGATTTCAGTCTACTTGTAACCTTGTAACAATTTCAAAGAATATGGAAATCTAGGGAGATTTGCTGACCTCACATGACAGGGGCATTTTAAATTTGACAAATGCTATATCAGAAAGAAGGACTATGAACATCATATTGCTACTCTTGCACTAAAACAATATTTGACATTTGTTGTTGTTAGTTGCGAAGTCGTGTCAGACCCATTGCGACCCCATGGACAACGTTCCTCCAGGCCTTCCTGTCCTCAAACATCTTCTGGAGCCCATTTAAACTCACGCCTACTGCTTCAGTGACTCCATCCAGCCACCTCATATTCTCTGTCGTCCCCTTCTTCTATTGCCCTCAATCTTTCCCAGCATTAGGCTCTTTTCCAGTGAGTCCTTCCTTCTCATTAGGTGGCCAAAGTATTTGAGTTTCAACTTCAGGATCTGGCCTTCTAAAGAGCAGTCAGGGTTGATCTCCTCTAGGACTAACCGGTTTGATCGCCTTGCAGTCCAGGGGACTCACCGGAGTCTTCTCCAGCACCATATTTGACATACTTATGGTCAATTAGACCTTGGATGAAATAGACAAAATATATAGAAATTCAAACTTAAGAGGAGTCACTCTTTGATAGGTCAACTTTGCTGAAGAAATGAATTTTGAAACCAAAGTGATTGAGAAAAAAGGCTGAATATTATTCTAAAGACCAGTTGTGTTTCCAGATAACTCTACTTTAAAATAGAAACTAATAATGAATGAACTAGAAGTTGAGGATAATAAAAATGACCAGTAGCCTCTAGAAAAAATTGCAATGATGCCAAAATGATGACATGGGTATGTGATGTCATATATGGCCCATGACTGTATATTTGTGTGCTAATGCCAAATTCAAAATTCACAGGAATCATGCAATATATTGCTCTGTATCAGCCCAGCAGGTTTGAGTCACAGGTACCATATGAATATAAGAACATATGGCTTTATTCCAAGGCAATATAATAACATAACATTAAGCATAAACATAAACATAACATAAAATAGCAGAATATTCAAAAATACTCAAGAACAAAAGAAAGACAAAAGACCTCTGCCAGTCAAGGAACCCAGAAAAATGATGGGAGGGTGGGCCTCTTCAAAGCTATTGGATATGTAGCTCCTTGTGTCAATCAGGTCTGCATAGAATGTCCATCTCATGGGGATTGCCAACCAGCTTATATAGATTCCAAAGCATAATCCGTCCTTTCTGTTCTCAAAAGCATTGTCTCACTTGATTTTGCCAAGCCTAAGAGGACAAGCTTATCCCTGGAATGCACCACCCATTCCTGTCAAAGATAAGACCACCCCAAGTTTAAGCATTATTGAAGATGAGAAAGATCATCGAACTTTGCACAGGTGTCCCATACCAAAGAGAGGACAAAATAAAGTATCAGCCTTTAGTGGTTAAAATAAATGCTTGCTTAATTGTCTATTACATACTGAAACATTACATGACTCAGTATTACACAGCACTTCAGAACTTGGTCATAATTACTTTGGGGGAGGGGGGTGCTGAAACTTCAAGTGGTTGTTAAATGACTGGTTGTAAGTCGAGGACAATAGAATAGAATAGAATAGAATAGAATAGAATAGAATAGAATAGAATAGAATAGAATAACTTTATTGTCACTTTAAATGTATACTAATTGGCATACATTAAAATGAAATTTCATTGCATACAGCTCTCAAAGGATCACCACTTCCAATATACACTACATAAATATTGCAAAAAAATGCATATACCCACATACCCACATATATTCTATGACACAGAGAAATAACACAGTCTACTTCAGATGTATACATGTACATGGTGAGAAAAATGAATCTTGCGAGTTTACCAGATGGATGGCATAGGGAACAAAGCTGTTACAGAATCTGGTAGTCCTGCTGGAAATTGGGGCCTATCAATAAGGAAATCAAGTATCCAGTTACATAAAGGAGTATTAAAACCTAATAGGCCCAGTTTGTTCACCAAATGCTTGGGAATGATTTTGTTGAACTAAAATCAACAAACAGCATTTGCACATACCGGTAAGTATTCTTCCCCTCCAGGTGTGCCAAGTTAAGATGAAGCACACAGGAAAATTAATCTTCTGTAGAACGATTCTTCCAATAGGCAAATATAATATAGAACTTTATATTCCAATAGCCATTCCCCCTCCCCACAGCCACATGAGCACATTTTGTGTGCTCAGCAAACAGTTGTTTGCAACATCCTGTAGTCATATGACTGCAATTCACATTTTGGACAAAAAATAGTGCTTATCTCTGGTTTTTGGCAAAAACACCTCATAGCAAACAATGGGTTCACTTTAAAACCACATAAAAAGGTTATAAAATCAGGTTGGTCACAACTTACAACCATAATGGGCAGGCTCCTTTACAACTGTAAGGACACACATCTTTACAATTCCTCCTCACCCATCTTCCAGTGAAACCATCTTTACCAAATGCACATGCCACCATTTGTCCTTCTTGCCTTCCTACTGAAAATGAAAATGATTGTGCTAAAACTCAAACTTCATGTTCAAGGAAAAGATTCATACTTTGATGTATTAGCTTTGCTGAGAATTTGTGATCTGGCAGGACATTTGTAAATATTACTTCTAACAACTTTTCTGGCATTGTCATATATTGTTGTAAAAGCATGTGAATTAGAGGGGAGCTTTAATATGAATTGTCTTCTGGTTCAGAGATTAATGGGATATGTTTTAGAGCATAATTTGTTGCTTTTATGAAAAAAAATGAAAAGCTATCAAATATGTTTAGCTAAATTACTTGCTTAATTCATTTTGATTTTAGGAGCCTTAAATCAAACTAAGTGGGGAAAAAAATATCCAGCATGCAATGGTGCCAAGCAGTCACCTATAAATATTGACGAAGATCTCACTCAAGTAAATGTGAACCTCAAGCAACTGAAGTTCAAAGGTTGGGAAGAAGAAACTTCAGAAGACACCTTAATCTACAATACAGGCAAAACAGGTACTGAATATATATTCATATTTGATTTAATATTCATAGAAGTTTTTGTTCACATATGAAACAATTGTTTATAGTTTTTTTTTACAGTCTCTTGATTTATTTTCTCCTTTTTTATCTTTTTGAAATTAATATTCTTGCTGGCAATAGCAGACAAGCATTAAATCATGAGGCCTCCAGGGACAAAAGAAACATATTAACAAAAATAGCCCTTGAAATCACATAATTCCTATAATCCAATCCTCTTTATTTTCTGAATATAAATATATTTTCAGCATACTATGCATGCCTATTAATACAACCTACATTATGCATAATGTTATGTCACAAAGACCCAGCTAATGTTTTCACAGAGTGGTTTATAAAGATATCTTTAAAAATTTATCATACTTAATTGCAATGTTCTAATTCAAGAGGCATCATTCTAATTATTGAGAGTTGATTATGTACAGATTATCAATGTATTGATAGGTCACATAAATAAATGAGTTGAAATAAATCCCAAATATGCTGAGTAGAGCAAATGGGTATGGATCCTTCTTGGAACTGTTGAAAGGACTGTGTTGTTGACTGGAGATAGATTATGTCAGATCCCTCCCCCTCTTTTGAGAGAGGGCTGTTCAATTTTGACATAGTTGCACTACTCAGGTAACCCTGAAGACTCCAGGTACCTTTAATGACTCGCTAAAAGAATGCAAATGAACCGCTGTCTGCAGGGATATAAATCCTTTCATTCCCCACCATCCAGTCAGAGCTGAAGAAGCTTCTTGGATGGGAAATGAAACGTCTTCAGAGAAAAACAAAGTCCAGTGGCCTCATGAAAAAGCATATTTGGGATAACTATGACCTGGATGACTGAGAATCTCCATAGAGTTGAAATAAACATACCATCTATGCAATTGGTATTTAATTATATAGAATATTATTTGTCTATAATTTGTTTTATGAAATCTGCAGATATCAATTAGTTCTAATGATTTGTATTCCTTTTGTATAAGAAAGTGCTGAATTATTCCTCACAAACATACATTTGAACCACTAAATTAATTAATAATACTTCATTTGAAAACTGAAGGGAAATTCCAAAAACTTGAAGTATGGAATAGAAATCTGTTGAATATTTACCAGGCCTATAAAATATATTTCAACATTTGAAACTGAGCTATCCATTTAATTAAATTTGGCATAATATTTAATATTAATAGGTTCCCTATTGTAACATATTGTACCATTTACCTGCTGAAACTATGTAGTTACAAACCAATTGTATTGCTACATAATTTATTTTATTCTTTTATTTTTCAGAGAATTTTTAAAGTAAACTGAATTTTTGAAAATTATAAATTGGAAAACAAAACTAATATGTAAAAACATTGTACTTAAAGTGTTCAAAATATATTAAAGTTCATATAAGTAATCTTATTTAATCTAACATATGAACACCAAATATTAATGCTTAGTTTAGATTCATTTTTAATTACATAATGTTAACAGTAAGCCAGGATTTCCACATGAGCAATGGGACATGTTTTCATAGAAATGTGTAGAAGAAATGCTTAATGGTGCGTGAACATTTAGAGGTGGGAGGCAGGGAGAGAAAATTATTAGTAATTCCTTGACTCTCATCTCTAAAATCCTTAGAAGTGATAAACATTCAGTGGTGCCACAGTGAGAGTAGAAAATAATATTTCCTAGCAGTAAAAATAACTTTCTATATTTGAGTCTACCTATATATTTCCATAATTCCCATCCATAAAGTATAAATTATACTTACTAGATTAAATTCAAGCTGTATTCTGAGTTGTATTATTATTATTGTTATTGTTGTTGTTGTTGTTGTTGTTGTTGTTATTATTATTATTATTATTATTATTATTATTATTATTATTATGCCTAATTTAGCTCAAATCCTACTGATTTCAGTGAGGAAAAATGAAGTCAACCTATTTTAAATTTCACTCATGGAGTGATATCATTTGATTTGATAATTTTAAAATTAATGCTGATAAATTTGAAATGCAAGTCACTTTTTTCTTCTTAAATATAATGAGTAATAGTAATTTTTTGTTTTTTTTCCAGTGGAAATTAGGCTGAAAAATGAATACTATGTAATTGGAGGAGGATCGGAAGCTATATTTAAAGCAAGCAGGATAATCTTTCACTGGGGAAAATGTAACATATCTCATGATGGATCTGAACACAGCATAGATGGACAAAAATACCCCCTTGAGGTAATGAATGTAATTGATTTAATAACATTATAAATATCAATATATTTATGCACATTCATTTGACTAGACATAATTAAATAGCTATAAATGGCATTAATTTTTACAGAATCACTTCATTTCAGATTTTTTAAAAAGCTCATAGCTCATTTTTTAATGTCTTCAGAATAGCTTTGATAGAATGGAACAATTAATTGTACTTTTGATATGAGAACCTCAAATAGTTCCAAAAAATATAGCTAGTTTGCCATGTGTGCTAGTTACTAATTCTGGACCCAATTTGAGGTGTTGTTTTTAATCATTCAAGTGGCACAGATTTAAGTTTCATTCCATTGGTTGAATCCTTCTTGTGCCTTAATGTTTTCTTCAACCCCCTTTTTGGATTTGTTGTCTGCTCTTACCAGAGAGATGTAACTAAAGCTATTCAGCCAAAGAAGCATGTGTTAAAGGTACCAAGGGAAGTGGGGCACCACAGAGTCTTTTTTCTCTAATTAACATGACTTTTACCTTTTCACTGCCACATTCAATTTTAATTTTCAACTAAAACTATTGAGTCTTAAGTTAAGTTAATCAATGACAGGGCTGAAGAGCACTCCTGTTAGGCTGTGCTTAGGCTGGCCTTAATATACCTCCACCTGAAACCTATATTATGGTCCTACTTTTGACAGCTATAAAGAGGTTTTTCAGTCTCAAGTCTTTTTAAAAAGCATTTAGTAGAATTGGAATTTCTACCATTTTGGTATTTTATGGGCTGCCCTGTCACTTTCCTTGTTATTTTTTTATTGATGATAATTTTAGAACAATCAGAGCAATCTAGAGTCAATCTCTTCTGAAATCTAGCACAATATCAATTGCATAACAGAATTATGCATGGTTTTTGAGTCACTTAAAATATTGCTAATGTTCAATGTCCCCTAATAACTTCGATATGTATTTTATTATTATTCAGCTTTTAGATTCAAGCTACTCTAGGAGTTTAATCTGCAAATGTTTAGTATACTTTTTATTAATTTGCCTCAACACGCTGATAGGGCAGAAATTGGTGGGGTCATCTCTTTTACAAATTGGAATTATAACAGCCAAGCCAAATCCTTGGGATTTGGGTGAAATTGTTTATGGCTGTGAGTAAGGAGTTGATCTTCTTTCTTTCTAAAATTGCAGGGTATTCTGACTTATTTTACTTACATTACCCATTACAGTATCTACTTCATTGCATTACCCAGCAAACACTATTCTGATTCTTTAAATGTTGCTAAGTGATGTTATATATGCAATGTTTTCTCCTCCTTCTTTTCTGATCATAATAAAGTCTAAACATATGAGAATGGAAAAATAAGCATTAACTATATAATTTCAAATAATAATAAATTTAATTTATTATTTAATTTAATATCCATATATTATATTGATTGAAACCAACTGATATGCATTAGAGCATATCAGTGCTTTAAATTCTAAAGTTCCTTGTATACCAGAACTAATAAATGTCCTTTGTACATTCTTTTCACGATTCTGTTAACTTTTTTAACTGTATTATATTACAGATGCAAATCTACTGTTATGATTCAAATGAGTTTTCAGATATAGACAAAGCAATTGAAGGAAATGGGAAATTAAGAACTTTATCAGTTTTATTTGAGGTAATAGTTTTTAATGATTATTGATTGTTCAACTTTGAAGAGTAATTGTTTCCATTTTGAGGGTAAGAGCTGTACTATATATTTGTATATTGTTAATTAATTTTGCATAAAAACAATTAACTTTATTTTCAAAAAAGTTTGGGCATTAAAGTCTGTCTGTAAAATATTTTTAAAATGTAGTTTTTATAATTTATTAATTGTCAAACTAATGATATCTTGCATGATTGAAAAAAATTCAATCTTTCTTCAACAGGTTGGTCTGGAAGATAATATAGATTATAATTCAATTATTGAAGGCGTGGCCAGTGTTAGTCGGTTTGGTGAGTCTGTGATAAAATATAAGAAATTATATGAACAGTTATCAATTTTAAGATTCTAAGCCTGGTGATATATGAATTTATGGAATCTGGATACATGGTGAAAATTTATTGAAATCCTATAGCTGAAGTTATATAAATAGTTGGGTTCCACACACCATCCAACAGGCACTTTGCATCCCAGTGGAAATTCTTCTGAACATGCTTAAACAATATTAAAAAATGCCATGCCAAATCTTCAAAAGAACATGGCTCTAATGCTGTGCAAAGGATTTTAATCAGCCCTGCTCCCCCATTATCACAGCCATAGTATTCAATGCCATTTTATTTGAAAAACATACTATTTTCTTCAAAAAAAAAAAACTTTACATATTATGACAAAACATGAACCTTCTTTCTGCTGGTTAAACAACAACAATAAAATAAAACAAAATTAGAAGACGTTAATGACAAACTATTTCCATAAGATATGTGAGATCACCTGGAGTCAGGTTCATCTCAAAAGAGACTTTAGTGCACAGGGCACCTTTGCACCTCCCTCAGACCCTAATCAATATAAGTAAACTAAGAAAAAAAATATAGTTAGTCAAAGTGTTTCATTAGCATTTAAGTCAGGGATAATGTAAATTGCACCCAAACAAGCTGTAATAGCCTTGTTTTTATATTTGGTTTAAATATTATGATTAGAATGGCATATATCAAGAGAGTGGCTATAGCAAATTGTTTATTTGAGAGATCTGGGTTTTGAAATAAAACACAGAACAAATATAACGCATTGCTCTCAGTAAGATGTCACCATGACATGTTGTTCAGCAACCCCAGTGAAGAACAGATTTAAGGCATTGGAACTGTGCTGTATAAGTACCACTCCACCCTTCCTGAAATGGGTCCTCCTAGCATTTCCATGACAGAGAGATCTCTGGATATGTGTTCTGTTTGGAAAGAAAAGGCATGGAGAAGAGAACTGCATCCCTTTTTCTACCAAAAGGAAACTACGCCACCATGATGGAAAATGTGTGGCAGCAATGGACACTTTCCATAGTTCACGATAGATGGCAGAGCTGGTGAATTGTAGTCATTTCTGTTGTTTATAAGAGATCCAGTTGGAGACAATCACAGGCTCAGGGAGTTTAGTGGAATCTGCAAATATCAGATTCCCAGAACGACAATTTAAAGGAGACTTTGATTAATTAAATATATACATTCATTTTAAGAGTTATTCTCCTGGAATAAAGAAAAAGATCATGTAGTCTAGCATAAGCTAGCAAGATTCTTCAGGGAGCTCATAAACATAGCATTAAAGAAGCAAACTCCACTCTGTTTTTTCCTCTTCTACTGGTATCTTAATCTGATGGTTCTTTTTTTTATATTTCTGATACTGATACTAAAACTACAGCCATTCAGGTATAGCAGGAAAATATCAGCATGCACAGAGAGATTCCAGGCTCTGTAGGAGGAGCAAAGCTGAGCAACCAAGCTTGAAAAGGACTTGGCTGGATGACTGGATTACTGAACATTTTAGTCCACAGCTAGTGGTCACTGATTAACAATCTATTATACATGAATTCATGTAATAGGGATGCTTTAATTTGATTTCCTTTCATAGACGTAAAGCACTAATTTTGCCCCTTAACCTTTCCATTTTTCCTCATTGGGCAAATTGGCTATCTTCATGATAGACTTAGGAAATTTTAAAAGATGTTAAGGGAGGCTTACACCATTGCAAGGTTTAAGGCACTCTTTATCCCCCAAATTTTGGCCCTGGCATTCTAGAGCTCTATGAGGTATAAATTAGGTATTAGGGACAATGCAAACTACAGGTTTCCTTATTTATACTGTATATTGATTTTGAACCAGCTTGAAGACAATTTAGTCTTGAAAAGTGACAAAACATTTTAACCTAGACAGAGCCATGCCTTCATCTAGCTACCCCATTTCTACACTATGCAATTTGGATTTTAAAACATCATCATGGGAACTTCTTTATATTTTGCAGGGAAGAAAAATGAACTGGAACCTTTCATTTTGTTGAATCTTTTGCCAAATTCAACAGACAAATATTACACTTACAATGGATCTTTGTCAACTCCTCCATGCTCAGAAACAGTTGAATGGATTGTGTTCAAAGACACTGTTAACATTTCAGAAACCCAGGTGATTTATACATGTCTGAATGAAAGAGTTGATCCTAATTGTAAGGAAAAATGATATGCAGCCAGCATCAGTCAACAAATCTACATGATTAGAGTGAAATAAGGACAGAATTTCCTCAAAAAATAAAAAGTTGTGGTATCTATATCTACACCAGCTTTAGGAAAAGTATGCGCTTTTCCGAACCAACAAAATATATTTACTTGTTGGTGATTAGAATGTTATCTGTACCTACAAACTGACTTTATGATAGTATGGACTGTATCTATAACAATGTTGACCAATAAAAAGTATTTTATTAAGGCTCAGAATGAACTTCAAACTTTACAGTGTGCTATCTCTTTCTCTTCTCTCATGTATCACCTTTTATTTCTATTGTGGTTTAAAATGCTATTTTGGTGTATATCTGAATTCTTTTATTGACAAAAAGAATGACAAAATGAAGTTCTGAGTATGTTTCTTTTAAACAATTGCTTGAAGATTAAAATAAAGTGGGGGTGGCATCAAAGTGAAAATCCCTGCACAATGCATTGGAGTTTCTGTAGAATTATAGTGACATAAAGAAGAGAAACAAATCAATTGGAATGGAAGGTATGGAAAGAGTTTAATAATGAAGTCAGCAACCTTGATATACTTGTCTGGAAAGATTCAATTTTTAATTTTAAAAATGTTTGTCCATAGAGTTTATAAACTCTCTAGTTCTAAAGAACTAATGTTCTGCTGAACAAAAAGATTATATAGGAAGAATAGGCAACATAACATGATGATGTTTCTCCATCATCTGAATGTGGCTTTTCAAAAGTGTACTCCTTAATAAGTTACTTCTGTATTTCCATTTGTTGTCTTTTTTCAGCTGTCAGTGTTTTGTGATGTTCTAACCATGCAGCAATCTGGTTATGTGATGCTGATGGACTATCTACAAAATAATTTTAGAGATCAACAGCATAAGTTTTCTGGCCAAGTATTTTCATCATACACTGGGCAGGAAGAAATTCATGAAGCAGGTATTTGCTTGTTAGAATTGTGGGCTTAAGCATAATTTTTGCCACAATGAATTGCTCCTAAGGAAAACAATAAGAGATCCTTATTCAACTGTCCATATGCAGAGAGTTTTAAGACAATTATATCTTGTGCTAATTAGCTGTGGGGCATGAAGCAAGGAGAAAAAAATAAATGGGTAAATAAATTCAACCTTGCCAAAACTTGAAAATTTGTCCAGCATGATATACCTTGGGACTGTTAGCACATCTGGAAAACACCAAATTGGAAAAGGCTACTCATATTACCTTCACCTTGGTTAAGTGAGCTATTACTTGCAATAGAAATAACCCCCATTCACAGCAAAAAGTGTAGATGTATAATAAGTATCATCCATATGTGGTAATGGCATCTTGCAAATGCCACAGTTTTGTATTTCCATCCTGAGATCTAAAACAAATATATAAGCTGTGGTATTTGGTGATAACATCACACGCATTTGTCACATGACCCATTCCACATACATTTCGTGATTTACTGTTTTAGTATAATTCAACCACACTGTGCATGAGCTTAGTCAAAAGTCCAAAAAGCAATAAATACAACTGAGTGAAAGCTTTTTGCCCACTGGATAAATCACGGGCTCAGAGTATCTGCTTAGTCTAATAAAGGAATATGTAACAAAATCAGGCAAATGATCATTAATACATTATCTGTTTAATGTTTTGTTCTAAAAGAAGCTTTAAATGGGTCACACATTAAATAAGATTGTGTTATTAAATTTCAGTTTAATAAAATGGGGAAAATACCAATTTAAAATGTATTTTATTATGCAAGTTTAATGTTGGAAAACTATACTGAGTATTGAGTGCCCTCTTGTGTTCAAAAGACAAATTCTGAAATAATATTAGAGAAAAAACACATTAAAAAAACTTAAATGAAATCAATTTAATGAAAATTGATTGGGCAATGGTGACATCTCAGTAAATGAGTTAAGGCTTTTTTATTTGAATTTAGGCCAATTTATATTTTAAGGTGGCTGCATTGAACTAGTTTAAATCTAATTAAAAACAGTTTAGCTTTTCTGGCCTGTGGGAAATCATTGATTTTTACCACAATACCACAGAACATCTTTTCATTGGACCCAAATTATCCAAGCATTCACAGCAATTCCATACTTAATTGGATATAGAATACCCACTGTTGTTTTTTTGAAAACCAAAAACCATCTCATAATCTGATGTGATACATCATTCAAGATCTTCCATCTTAAAATGAGAAGAGATTTCCAGATTAAATCTCCAAGGTTAAAAAAAAATATGAGCAGGATAATATCATATATTTGAAACAGAGATGATCGTATCAGTTATTTATTTCAATTCTTTGGTTATGTTTTGTAATTCTAGTTCCTGTAATTATATTATAGCAATAGTACATGTTTTATTTATTTCCTTATATTTATTAAATTCTCCATTTTTTAAAAAAGACATAAATTTAACAAGTTAGCATGCTTCTAAAATGCTTATATAAAGACATATATTGCAGTATGAAAGCCAAAATGTAAGGCTAACATCTTAAAATACTAGCAGATGTTTTTTAATGTCTTCAGGGAAGGTGAATTCTGTGTCAGGTTATGTATATACACGGTATGCCTTCAAGGCAATATTGACCTATGCCAACTGCCTGGACAAGTCACTGCAGTTTTTTTGTCAAGATTTCAGAAGTGGTTTGCCATTGTCTCCTTCCTGGGGCTGAGAGAGGAGCTGGTCTAAGTCACCCAGTTGGTGTTGAGCCTAAGACAGGATAAAACTTATGATCTCCCAGCTTTTAGTCTGGTATCTTAATCACTACACCAAACTACCTGTCTCCTGTTAAGAGTTGCCAGGAAAAATACTTCACATCTCTTTCCTCATGAGATGTGCATTGTTTCAAAACTGAATCTAGTCTTTTAAATATAGATGGCTGAACAGTATGTTTTTTTAACCAAGGGCCACATTTAGCTTTTTCATAGCTTCTGGAGAGGTAGAAAGTGGCAAAAACGAAATATTTAATTTAAATAAAATGACTGTAGTTAATTAGATTATCCCCCATGTATTTTAATGATATTTTTCTGTAACAGTAAAAATTACAACTTGGCAGTAGCTCTAGTAAGTATTACGGAGTGCTGTACTCAAGTCTTTTGGGGAGGAGGACCATATATTGCTTAATTAAAAATTAGATTTATTTTATGGATGAAAGTCAATCTGTGAATTTTCTGTCTGTAGGTCTATCTTGTAGTTGTTTTTTTAATACATAGTTACTACAACTTGTAAACCACCTTTACTTTTTTTAAGTTTGCAGCTTAGAACCAGAAAATGTTCAAGCCGATCCAAAGAACTATACCAGTCTTCTTGTTACTTGGGAAAGGCCACGAGTTGTATATGACACGATGATAGAAAAATTTGCTGTCTTTTACCAACAGTTGGAAGGAGAAGACCAGACCAAGCATGAATTTCTAACAGATGGTTATCAGGACTTGGTAAATGACCATTTAAAAGGTTTTCTGTGAAGGTTTTCTATAGAGCTGGGAATATGTTCCAGTGAATGTATGGGATTGCACATATATAGTGGATTAGTATAAGCTTGAAAATATGACAGATTTTGCTTACCAAGTTGGTTTCACCTCATGCAATACCCTATAACCATCCCCCTTACTAATACACTTCATGGATTGTTATCCAAAAAAACAAAACAAAACCCTTGCCACAGAAATAATTCGCACTGGGATTCTGTTGGTGAAATTGAGCTGGTGAGGAGATCACAGCTAGTCATCTACCTAGCTATTGTAATCTGCAAGTGGGTTAGCAGTGGAGTTTCCCAGGCTTATGGTACTAGTGAAGATCAGCCTCTCATCCATGGATATGGATTTAGAAACGAACCAGGAATATATGGTCATCATGGCAGCTATGTTTATCTCTAACCTAACTCACAGTGGGGATCATGTATTAGATCTGGTTTTTAATTCAGGTCTATGGAGACACAATCTGGAATAGAGTGATATTACTTCTCTCCCTATTTGCCTTGAAGTAATCTGTGACTGCTCCACTGCAGGAAGATAGGATCTAGTTGAGTAGTCTGTCCCAGCACCTGATGGATTCTTATTGGGTTTCAGAAACTTGGTCTTGCCTTGGAGCTCTGGTACATGGTTCCACCAGAGCCTTAGATGCTAGGAATGATGATTGAACTCTCCATGTTGATTATCTGGACCCTTTTCAGCCAAATCTTAGACCTGGTTACAGCACTGTTGATGAACTTTGGCAGGATTGTAGGGGGGGGCTTGACTATGAACCTCCTGGGTTTCCTGGGCCTCCTGGGCATGTTGAGGCGGGAAGCAGGCCCAAGCTTCAGGTATTGGTGGGTCCTGTAACCTGCACCAGGCCCCTGAACGACTTCCTGAGGCCCTCCTGCACAGACTACCTCAGACTCTGTCCATTGAACAACTGGCAAGTTCACTTAACAACCACAACCAGGAGTACTGGGATTGCAGTTATTAAACAAAACAGTTGTGTGACGTATCATTTAATGATCACTTCACTCGACAAACAAGATTCTGGTCCCAATTATGCTTGTAGGTCAAGAACTACCTGAATTGGCATTTGTCAGTGTCTGGACACTGTGAGAGTCTGGATAGAGAATAACTTTGGCTCAACCCTGACAATATCAATGGTTATGGGTTTGGAGAACACTTCTGGATCTGAAGATTTTCCATCTTTAATTCTGAGTGGAGTTGCATTCCCCAAAAAGAGTTAGTATACTACTTCGGGCTCTTCCTGCACTCATTGTAAGGTTAATCATGCCCATTTCTTGATCCACAGTACTTACTCCTGGGCATCCCTGTTTTAGTTCCCCTCTGTTTAGATTATTGCAATGTGCTCTGCATGGCCTGCTTTTAAGAACATTTAGAAGCTCAATTGATCCAAGTTGTGGCATTAAGAACAGCTTGAAATGTCCAGTGCTTCATGAGCTGAACTAGCTCCCAGTAAGCTTTTGAGTGCAATTCCAGGTGGTGGTTGTTACTATAAAGCCTTAGAACAAAGTTGTTTGAGGAACACCCTATTTTTTTTTCTGCTAAACCCACCAGATGCAACAGGTTGGCCCACTCCAGGTCTCACCTATTAAGCAGACTAAGATCCAGACATGCTTTCTCTGTCCCAGTACCTGTGGAGTAGCATATCCCCCCCCTACTTCCAAGATTCAGATGGCCCTGACCCTATTGGTGTTTTGTAAAGTCTTAAAAGATTTGATTTTTCCCACAAGCATGAACCTTGTTGGTTATTTGCTGCCTATTGCAAGATTGAAGGGATTGGTTTGGACCTCCAGTACACTGCATATCAATTGTTATTGTAGTTGTTTTTTAATTGTTCTATCGATTGTTCCTTTTGCTTTATTACTTTTAGCCTGCCAGGATCATTGCAGCAGGTTGGGAAACCACATAACCTGTGTAAATAAATACATAAATCTCTTACAATAAAGATATTATCAGAGGCACAAGAAAAATCTGCAAATAATTACTCATCTGCAATAACTTACTATCACAAATAATGACAAAATCAATGGTGTGCAGTTCACACATCATTTAAGCCAATGATATTCAAATTCATATTGATTACTTGCCTTAATGGACATTCAATGCAGCTCTTAACTCCAAATGTTTTTATGCTTACACCCATTTTAATGTTAAATGTCCTTGTGGATGGTATCTAAACTATCATCTGGTTATATAACATTTTTTTTTGCAATGTTATAAAATAATTGCTCTGTGAATCAGCTGCATAGAATCATATATTGATGCAAAACCTTTAGGGTTTAGCTAGAGATACTATCCTCAGTCCCAAAATAAATAAACTTTAAAAAGTTTAAAAAGTCTGCATGAAGCAGATTTCCAAATTCTTCTTTTCCATCTACTCTTTAAAATCTCTCTGGATTGTCTCTAACACAATGAAGTGGGACATAGGCATAACTGGAGAATAGACTCATTCCAAATCTTAGGTAAATTAGTTTAAGGGATATTAAGAAAAAGGAAGATTTGCTGCCCACTTTTTTCTACCAGTCCCTTTTGCAGATTGACTTGGATATCATCTTATTTTCAGAAAGGCTTTTTAAAAGCTATGGAACCTTTAGCAGACAGGTGAGAATATGAAAGGGCTCAGCCCTTTATATCTTTAATACAATTTGCAATGGGGAAAGTTGGTGCTTTTTGTAGCCTGTACCAATAGTGTTAGTGGTACACTGAGTCCACATTTTTTTTTCTTTTAACAACCCTGTAATCCCTTGCATCAGAGTAGAGTTGGGGCAACTGAATAAAGCTGAGCATTTACTAACCGGATGCCCTTCCTGACGCCTATGCAGAATTTGCAGGAGATATTTTCTCTTTGCGCCCAGAGAGAAAAATATCTGCTGCTACCTAGGATCAAACTGACAGTCTCATTTTGAAATCCTTTTCTTCTCAATGGAATTTTCTGTGACTAAAGAAATAAAATATGTAACTTTATATGAAATACAGAAAGTAATAAATATGATTTATGAATTTAAATCATTGCAGGGAGCAATTCTGAATAATCTGCTGCCCAATACAAGTTATATTCTTCAGATAGTTGCTGTTTGTGCTAACGGTCTGTATGGAAAGTATAGTGATCAAGTTATTGTTGACATGCCTTTGGATGACCCAGGTAAGTTTACAAAGGTAAATTTTATTTAAAAATCCACAATTTATTTGCAAACCAGCTCAAAATACAATGCAATGGTATTTCAATATCAGTGTTCTTCACCTTAAATATCTCATTTTCTCTGATATATTTCAAATGTTAGAATCCGAATAAAAATGCCTGGGGATCCATAATAACTTTTCTTATGAGCTGGTACATTAAATATACCAAAGATTATTTTAAAAAATAACAAATTAAATCTAGATTCAGATTCCTACTCAATATAATTCCAATTGGAGAAAAATATAAGTATCTATGATTAAAAGAATGTGTAAAATGTGATTAATTTTTGTTTATTAACAAAAAGCTTATGACAATGGGACAGAGTAATTAACAAATTCTGTTCTTATGATTCTGAAATTCCATTGCATGTAGCTTTTCTGAAATGAGATTTCAGTGCAGTGGTGATGGAATTCCCTTGCTTTTTAATGTTGAATTGCTGAAATCAGAAGACTAACAATTAATTTCACTTATTCAAAACTTTATTTTCACTCTTGAAAGGCATAATATGACTCACTTGTTTCATCTGTTTCCCACTGAAATGAATATTATCCATTTTTTGCAGCTAGTATCTATCGTATTGTCACTAATTTCTTAAAATTTCTCAGCTTTCATGTAAAACAATAGTGCTATTGCACATTTGCTAGAAGGGCTGAATTTCTGTGAAATATTCTTTGAGCAAACATATTATGCTGACTCAGAACTATAAATAACAATTTTTTTTCCAGCAGAACAAATTCTCCCTTTCTTCTCCTAGATACTCTTCTTACAGCCTTTCTGTTTTAAATCTAGTTCAGAAGGGTTGGTGAACTTTCAGGATTCAACAAGAGAACAAACATCCATTCATGAAACACTGAATTTGCTCCCTTGCTTGTTGTAAAGTTTTGTTGTTTTTAAAGAACATATTTCCAAACAGCTTTAAATTGATAGTTTTTATTTTTTTATCAGAGTAGCATGAATTAATAAGATTAATGAATGAATGAATTAGTAAGATTAAATTTATTTGTTATTCCCTTTATCCAGTGGTGGGATTCAGCCAGTTCGCACCACTTCGGCAGAACCGGTAGCTAATTTTTTGTTGCCCAGGCCCAGAATGAACTTCCGGAAGCGGCATCCACACAGAGAACCGGTTGTTCACATATTTGAATCCCACCACTGCCTTTATCAACAAGAACTCAAAGTTATCCAACATGTGTTTTCTTCCAAGCAAGGAAGTACAACATTAGGAAGCTTCTTTGCTATAGAAAGCTTGAGAAGCTATTTTGTCTTAGATAGACTTATTCCGATGAACTTGATAAAAGCTTTTGCGTCTTCTCAAACAAGATGCCTCCTGATTTTTTCAGCATGGTTTCTGGTTTATGCAAATAAAGTTCACTCACATTTATTTCTTCATCAGTATTCAAGGGAGACCTGGCTCTTCATTGTGAGCTAATGCTGTATTCAGTCTTTTGTTGGAAATTTAAATTGAGCAAATGATGGCAAGTGAATGTTTTTAAAAAAGAAGAGAAGCAGCGTTTGTTTTTTTAAAGCATAAAGTTTTTGGCTGGAAGCCATCCAGTGTAGTTTTTATATAATTAAGATAAGAAAGTATAGAATCTGAAAATAAGTACTTTTAAAGAGTAATAAAAAGGGAAAAGGTGAATAAGTTCAGGCATCAGTTCTCCATGGTTATAGTTTCCAAAATATTTGTAAGATTGTGCTATAATTGTGACTAATGGATGAAATAGAAAAAAATATTTAAACCACAAGTGTGTGTGTGTGTGTATGTGTGTGTGTGTATGACTTTCAGTATTGAGAAGCCAGGGAACATTATCATCATTTTATTCATTAGCTTCTTAGTCTTCAGAACATAACAGGTAAGATCATTTTTCCTAAACATTTAATAAAATTCTGCATCTCTTTTCGCTTTATTTTTTTAAAAAAAAACCTGTTTCATTCCATGCTATTTTTTTTTTCCTAAATATGTTTTCTTGTACATTTGTGTATCTATGTACATTGTTTAAATACCTTTGTACACATTCTACACCAGAAAAAGTATGGTGCAATTTTTTAAAAAAAATTATGGAACTTCTAGTTATGCCCAACATATTCCAATTATTCCTAAATTATTAGTTAAGGGGCACAACTAGTTCTTGGGCCAGATCACACTGGCTTGCAAGAGGCAATTGTTAAATTTCCTGAAATTTTGTGAATTGGTTGAATGTGAATCTGAGCCCCAATGACTGGCCTGCCAATTAGCTTTTGGGTTAGCAGTACAGCAATGGCAACGGAGTTGCCAAAGTTGAGTTTTAAACATTTACCAGCACATCAACGGTTGTAACCTTGTCAAGCCTCTTCCTTTTTAGCTTGTGGTTTGGTCCTGTTGATGCAAAAAATAGCATATGCCTACATAGTTTTGATTTTTCTCTGATCAAATAAAAAAATCTTGATATGGTTGTTGACTAGCCTAAGATAAAAAAATGCTGTATTTTGAGTTGACTATTTAAATATATTTAAATTCTGCCCTGCATTAGAGTGAGATTTGTGATATAATACAATAATAAAAAACTAAAAGATAAATAATTACTGATAACGAACAAAAATGCAGATGTATTAATATGATATTTGTCTTGTTTTACTAGCAATCAGTTCCCAGTGTCTATTTTGTGCTGCCATACCACACCACAGCCTTATATGTTGTTAAGGGATTACAATCAGTAATAGAATAACCCTGTAATAAATGAAAAAGTAAGACTAACTTCTTAGACTAATTCTAACATTCCTATGGAATGGGCTGTTCAATAGATGAACATGTTCAATAGATTCAAGTTGAAGGAAGTTACAAGGGTGCATTGATTTTCCTGCTTCCTTAATAAACAGACTAAGGCATAATGTGGGAATTCATGACTGGAAATTTGACATCTTTTGTTTGCATGAACCTAGTCACAAATTTAATATTTTGGAAAGTGGTGAGGATATTATTTGTGCTACACAAATATCGATTTTAAATATATCATTTATTTAAAATATTTGATCCCAACTTTAAACATTCATCAAAATACTAAAGCATAAAATATTAAAAGAGAACATAATTCAGAGGTGGTAATATAATGAGTAAAATATGGGATAAGCAATATTAAGACTAACTTCCAAAGTATAGTATGGCCAGTTCCAAATTTAAGACACACAAATACATCTCTAGTACTATATGAATCAAAAGATAGCTACCTAAATTGCATTTTCCCAATACACATGGTTTATTTTATTACTATGTGTTTCTTTTATCTATGGATCTATGATCCTATTATCACCACAGTCACATATAACTTGGTCCTTGGTCATAGAAGTTCCAATATTAAATTAAAGATTAGCTTTTTAATCTTTCCTATACATTTATATCCTAGAATAAATTGAGTATCAGAGTTTTCTAGATAATTATTTCTGCTCCTTTGGTCATGTAATATCAGTACTTTATAATGTTTTTGCTATATATCATACTACTAGTATCTCAGGAATAATTTTGCTGGAAACCAGAGCACAGAAATTATTCAGTAATTCCATTAAAACTTTAAAAAATACTTGTAACATGATTTTTCTTTTTTAAAAAACCTTAGAATAGATCTTAAGCACTTAAACAATTTGTTGTCTATGAATTTAAAATGTTAAGTTTAAACATTCATATTTTTCTTTCGTAGAAATTGAACTGTTCCCTGAATTGACTGAAACAGAAGATTATGAGGTATTGTTATTACATTCTCTTTCAAGATATTATGCTACTGCTATTAGAAAATAAAACTGAGATCATTCGTGGCTTTGGGGTGGATTTCCACCAGTACGCTGATGATACACAGCTGTACATTTCCACCCCAGGCCACCCCAACGATGCCCTTGACGTGATGACCCGTTGCCTGGAGGCCGTACGGGTCTGGATGGGGAGGAACAGACTCAGGCTCAACCCTTCCAAGACCGAGTGGCTGTGGTTGCCGGCGCCTCGGC
>NW_015387856.1:145350-198373 GCF_001527695.2 Protobothrops mucrosquamatus
GGAGGATTTTAGTTAGGGATGATTTTAATATAATTTTAATTACGACACAGCTACTAATATTTGGCTTTTAATTTGGTCTTAGAGGGGTTTTTATTTTGGTATTTATTAATTTTTTGGTATTTTATTGTTACTTGTTTTTAATATGCTGTGCACCGCCCTGAGTCCTTCGGGAGAAGGGCGGTATATAAATCTAAACAAAAAAAAAAAAAAAAAAAAGTATATTTAGTGGGAATATTTTGACATTTAAAGTAAACTATTTAGCAGTCTGAAGCATTCTAAATAATATGTCAAGTTATATTAAAGCATGAAAAATGATTACAGGGCTGCAATTTTATAACCTGTGTCTAGAAGTAGGTCCATTGAACACAACAGCACATATATCTCAATAGACACTTATAGGACAGGCCTATTGATTGGCTATATGAATAAGGCCAATTTATATCAATGACCAGATGCTAAAGCATCTTCTCAAAAAATAAGCATTATACAAAATGAAGAAAACAGCCGTGCCCCAAAATAGGTTTGCCATGTGTTCTTTTAAATAAGTTTCCCAGTCATGCTGTACTTCATATTGAGGAGGTGAAAACTTTGAATGTGCAAATGGAGCCATGCACATGCACGGACTTGCCTGCTGCTTGCACATAACCATTCCCTCTTCCTCCCCCTCTCCAGTCCGCAAAGCCATAAAGGTTGGGGATCGCTGTTCTACTACTATAAGCTATAGAAATACAATTCTTTGTAATATTTTAATTCATTTACTCAGGCATTATTTAAGAGGGCATTAATTTACAAATATTTGTTGCTTGTTTTTAAAGGAAGAAGATGAAATGGAAGATGAAAAGACAGGATTGGATGAAGATGCTACTGTAATTGCCAGTAGAGGTAGTGCAACAAACCAAATACAAAAAAGCGAGTTCCAGTTTACCACATCTAGCTACAGTCAGGAAAGAATGGAAACAAAATTCAGTGAAGATGGAACACAGAGATATCTCACAGAAGAGAAAGACTTGCATGGAAGACACGATCATTCCAAAACAATTTTTCATCGAACTTCTCCACNCTGCAATAACTTACTATCACAAATAATGACAAAATCAATGGTGTGCAGTTCACACATCATTTAAGCCAATGATATTCAAATTCATATTGATTACTTGCCTTAATGGACATTCAATGCAGCTCTTAACTCCAAATGTTTTTATGCTTACACCCATTTTAATGTTAAATGTCCTTGTGGATGGTATCTAAACTATCATCTGATTATATTATAGTTTTTTTGCAATGTTATAAAATAATTGCTCTGTGAATCAGCTGCATAGAATCATATATTGATGCAAAACTTTTAGGGCTTAGCTAGAGATACTATCCTCAGTCACAAAATAAATAAACTTTAAAAAGTTTAAAAAGTCTGCATGAAGCAGATTTCCAAATTCTTCTTTTCCATCTACTCTTTAAAATCTCTCTGGATTGTCTCTAACACAATGAAGTGGGACATAGGCATTACTGGAGAATAGACTCATTCCAAATCTTAGGTAAATTAGTTTAAGGGATATTAAGAAAAAGGAAGATTTGCTGCCCACTTTTTTCTACCAGTCCCTTTTGCAGATTGACTTGGATATCATCTTATTTTCAGAAAGGCTTTTTAAAAGCTATGGAACCTTTAGCAGACAGGTGAGAATATGAAAGGGCTCAGCCCTTTATATCTTTAATACAATTTGCAACGGGGAAAGTTGGTGCTTTTTGTAGCCTGTACCAATAGTGTTAGTGGTACACTGAGTCCACTTTTTTTTTCTTTAACAACCCTGTAATCCCTTGCATCAGAGTAGAGTTGGGGCAACTGAATAAAGCTGAGCATTTACTAACCAGATGCCCTTCCTGATGCCTATGCAGAGTTTGCAGCAGATATTTTCTCTTTGCGCCCAGAGAGAGAAATATCTGCTGCTACCTAGGATCAAACTGACAGTCTCATTTTGAAATCCTTTTCTTCTCAATGGAATTTTCTGTGACTAAAGAAATAAAATATGTAACTTTATATGAAATACAGAAAGTAATAAATATGATTTATGAATTTAAATCATTGCAGGGAGCAATTCTGAATAATCTGCTGCCCAATACAAGTTATATTCTTCAGATAGTTGCTGTTTGTGCTAATGGTCTGTATGGAAAGTATAGTGATCAAGTTATTGTTGACATGCCTTTGGATGACCCAGGTAAGTTTACAAAGGTAAATTTTATTTAAAAATCCACAATTTATTTGCAAACCAGCTCAAAATACAATGCAATGGTATTTCAATATCAGTGTTCTTCACCTTAAATATCTCATTTGCTCTGATATATTTCAAATGTTAGAACCAGAATAAAAATGCCTGGGGATCCATAATAACTTTTCTTATGAGCTGGTACATAAAATATACCAAAGATTATTTTAAAAAATAACAAATTAAATCTAGATTCAGATTCCTACTCAATATAATTCCAATTGGAGAAAAAATATAAGTGTCTATGATTAAAAGAATGTGTAAAATGTGATTAAGTTTTGTTTATTAAGAAAAAGCTTATGACAATGGGACAGAGTAATTAACAAATTCTGTTCTTATGATTCTGAAATTCCATTGCATGTAGCTTTTCTGAAATGAGATTTCAGTGCAGTGGTGATGGAATTCCCTTGCTTTTTAATGTTGAATTGCTGAAATCAGAAGACTAACAATTAATTTCACTTATTTCAAAACTTTATTTTCACTCTTGAAAGGCATAATATGACTCACTTGTTTCATCTGTTTCCCACTGAAATGAATATTATCCAATTTTTGCAGCTAGTATCTATCGTATTGTCACTAATTTCTTAAAATTTCTCAGCTTTCATGTAAAACAATAGTGCTATTGCACATTTGCTAGAAGGGCTGAATTTCTGTGAAATATTCTTTGAGCAAACATATTATGCTGACTCAGAACTATAAATAACATTTTTTCCCAGCAGAACAAATTCTCCCTTTCTTCTCCTAGATACTCTTCTTACAGCCTTTCTGTTTTAAATCTAGTTCAGAAGGGTTGGTGAACTTTCAGGATTCAACAAGAGAACAAACATCCATTCATGAAACACTGAATTTGCTCCCTTGCTTGTTGTAAAGTTTTGTTGTTTTTAAAGAACATATTTCCAAACAGCTTTAAGTTGATAGTTTTTATTTATTTTTTATCAGAGTAGCATTAATGAATGAATGAATTAGTAAGATTAAATTTATTTGTTATTCCCTTTATCCAGTGGTGGGATTTAGCCAGTTCGCACCACTTCGGCAGAACCGGTAGCTAAATTTTTGTTGCCCAGGCCCAGAATGAACTTCCGGAAGCGGCATCCACACAGAGAACCGGTTGTTCACATATTTGAATCCCACCACTGCTTTTATCAACAAGAACTCAAAGTTATCCAACATGTGTTTTCTTCCAAGCAAGGAAGTACGACATTAGGAAGCTTCTTTGTTATAGAAAGCTTGAGAAGCTATTTTGTCTTAGATAGACTTATTTTGATGAACTTGATAAAAGCTTTTGCGTCTTCTCAAACAAGATGCCTCCTGATTTTTTCAGCATGGTTTCTGGTTTATGCAAATAAAGTTCACTCACATTTATTTCTTCATCAGTATTCAAGGGAGACCTGGCTCTTCATTGTGAGCTAATGCTGTATTCAGTCTTTTGTTGGAAATTTAAATTGAGCAAATGATGGCAAGAATGTGTAAAACTTTACCAGTGAATGTTTTTAAAAAAGAAGAGAAGCAGCATTTCTTTTTTTAAAGCATAAAGTTTTTGGCTGGAAGCCATCCAGTGTAGTTTTTATATAATTAAGATAAGAAAGTATAGAATCTGAAAATAAGTACTTTTAAAGAGTAATAAAAAGGGAAAAGGTGAATAAGTTCAGGCATCAGTTCTCCATGGTTATAGTTTCCAAAATATTTGTAAGATTGTGCTATAATTGTGACTAATGGATGAAATAGAAAAAAATATTTAAACCACAAGTGTGTGTGTGTGTGTGTGTGTGTGTGTGACTTTCAGTATTGAGAAGCCAGGGAACATTATCATCATTTTATTCATTAGCTTCTTAGTCTTCAGAACATAACAGGTAAGACCATTTTTCCTAAACATTTAATAAAATTCTGCATCTCTTTTCGCTTTGTTTATTTTTTTAAAAAAAACCTGTTTCATTCCATGCTATTTTTTTCCTAAATATGTTTTCTTGTACATTTGTGTATCTATGTACATTGTTTAAATACCTCTGTACACATTCTACACCAGAAAAGTATGGTGCAATTTTTAAAAAAAATTTATGGAACTTCTAGTTATGCCCAACATATTCCAATTATTCCTAAATTATTAGTTAAGGGGCACAACTAGTTCTTGGGCCAGATCACACTGGCTTGCAAGAGGCAATTGTTAAATTTCCTGAAATTTTGTGAATTGGTTGAATGTGAATCTGAGCCCCAATGACTGGCCTGCCAATTAGCTTTTGGGTTAGCAGTACAGCAATGGCAACGGAGTTGCCAAAGTTGAGTTTTAAACATTTACCAGCATATCAACGGTTGTAACCTTGTCAAGCCGCTTCCTTTTTAGCTTGTGGTTTGGTCCTGTTGATGCAAAAAATAGCATATGCCTACATAGTTTTGTTTTTTCTCTGATCAAATAAAAAATCTTGATATGGTTGTTGACTAGCCTAAGATAAAAAATGCTGTATTTTGAGTTGACTATTTAAATATATTTAAATTCTGCCCTGCATTAGAGTGAGATTTGTGATATAATACAATAATAAAAAACTAAAAGATAAATAATTACTGATAACGAACAAAAATGCAGATGTATTAATATGATATTTGTCTTGTTTTACTAGCAATCAGTTCCCAGTGTCTATTTTGTGCTGCCATACCACACCACAGCCTTATATGTTGTTAAGGGATTACAATCAGTAATAATTGTAATCTGTAATAAATGAAATAAATGAAAAAGTAAGACTAACTTCTTAGACTAATTCTGTAATAAATGAAAATTAGACTAATTCTGTAATAAATGAAAAAGTAAGACTAACTTTTTAGACTAATTCTAACATTCCTACGGAATGGGCTGTTCAATAGATGAACATGTTCAATAGATTCAAGTTGAAGGAAGTTACAAGGGTGTATTGATTTTCCTGCTTCCTTAATAAACAGACTGAGGCATAATGTGGGAATTCATGACTGGAAATTTGACATCTTTTGTTTGCATAAACCTAGTCACAAATTTAATATTTTGGAAAGTGGTGAGGATATTATTTGTGCTACACAAATATCGATTTTAAATATATCATTTATTTAAAATATTTGATCCCAACTTTAAACATTCATCAAAATACTAAAGCATAAAATATTAAAAGAGAACATAATTCAGAGGTGGTAATATCATGAGTAAAATATGGGATAAGCAATATTAAGACTAACTTCCAAAGTATAGTATGGCCAGTTCCAAATTTAAGACACAAAAATACATCTCTAGTACTATATGAATCAAAAGATAGCTACCTAAATTGCATTTTCCCAATACACATGGTTTATTTTATTACTATGTGTTTCTTTTATCTATGGATCTATGATCCTATTATCACCACAGTCACATATAACTTGGTCCTTGGTCATAGAAGTTCCAATATTAAATTAAAGATTAGCTTTTTAATCTTTCCTATACATTTATATCCTAGAATAAATTGAGTATCAGAGTTTTCTAGATAATTATTTCTGCTCCTTTGGTCATGTAATATCAGTACTTTATAATGTTTTTGCTATATATCATACTACTAGTATCTCAGGAATAATTTTGCTGGAAACCAGAGCACAGAAATTATTCAGTAATTCCATTAAAACTTAAAAAAATACTTGTAACGTGATTTTTCTTTTTTTAAAAACCTTAGAATAGATCTTAAGCACTTAAACAATTTGTTGTCTATGAATTTAAAATGTTAAGTTTAAACATTCATATTTTTCTTTCGTAGAAATTGAACTGTTCCCTGAATTGACTGAAACAGAAGATTATGAGGTATTGTTATTACATTCTCTTTCAAGATATTATGCTACTGCTATTAGAAAATAAAACTGTTGAGTTTAATAGTATATTTAGTGGGAATATTTTGACATTTAAAGTAAACTATTTAGCACAAAGTCAGTCTGAAGCATTCTAAATAATATGTCAAGTTATATTAAAGCATGAAAAATGATTACAGGGCTGCAATTTTATAACCTGTGTCTAGAAGTAGGTCCATTGAACACAACAGCACATATATCTCAATAGACACTTATAGGACAGGCCTATTGATTGGCTATATGAATAAGGCCAATTTATATCAATGACCAGATGCTAAAGCATCTTCTCAAAAAATAAGCATTATACAAAATGAAGAAAACAGCCATGCCCCAAAATAGGTTTGCCATGTGTTCTTTTAAATAAGTTTCCCAGTCATGCTGTACTTCATATTGAGGAGGTGAAAACTTTGAATGTTATCATATATTGTACATTTTGTATCAATAACTATTATCAAGAGAGAGAGAAAATAATCATGCATAGAGCTTATTATTGGATGGGAATTAAGTGTAATTCATGACGTCAAATGAAATTATTTTCTGGTTTTTTATTATTATGTGTATTTCTTAATAATGATGTATATCACTGAAAGCATTCTGTATTTTTGCAAAATTGTGGAATATTGCTAATTCCAAAAACAACTTGGCTGCTACTTTTGGCAGCCTTTTTCCAAAGGATAGTCCAGAAAAAGGCCACATTGCAGTACTCTATTACAGGGATCCCCAACCCCCGGGCCATGGCCCACTACCAGGCCATGGCCCATTTGGAACCAGGCGGTGCACACAGTTCCATTTGTGCAAGCGGCGGGCACATGTGCCTGCCACTTGCGCAAATGGAGCCATGCACATGCACGCACTTGCCCGCTGCTTGCACATAACCATTCCCTCTTCCTCCCCCTCTCCAGTCCGCAAAGCCATAAAGGTTGGGGATCGCTGTTCTACTACTATAAGCTATAGAAATACAATTCTTTGTAATATTTTAATTCATTTACTCAGGCATTATTTAAGAGGGCATTAATTTACAAATATTTGTTGCTTGTTTTTAAAGGAAGAAGATGAAATGGAAGATGAAAAGACAGGATTGGATGAAGACGCTACTGTAATTGCCAGTAGAGGTAGTGCAACAAACCAAATACAAAAAAGCGAGTTCCAGTTTACCACATCTAGCTACAGTCAGGAAAGAATGGAAACAAAATTCAGTGAAGATGGAACACAGAGATATCTCACAGAAGAGAAAGACTTGCATGGAAGACACGATCATTCCAAAACAATTTTTCATCGAACTTCTCCACCTATCACTGAAGGACTAAAGGAGGAAGAGGATAACCCCATGGAATTTCAAGCAGCAACAGCAATTGTTCCTCCTGCAAGCAGCTCCAGCAAAGGTAATGAGGAAGAGTATGCACACACTTTTTCTGCCAATGAAACAACCAGAGAATCTGCTGCTGATAGTAATGAAGATGATATAGAGGTATCTGCTTTTAAGCCTGACCTAGAAACTGATGACTCTTGGGGTTCTCTTCCTATCACCTCTGCTACCTGGTTAGTTACTATGGAGACATCTCAGGAAAATACTTTTAGTTCTGGAAGTCCAGAAACAACCACACAGGATGATTTTTCTCAAAACTATGTCAAAATTCTATCAGAAGACATGTTACCCTCAAAAGCAGAAGAATTTGCCCCAAAAATATCTGCAATCAATGAAAATGAATGGTATCCTAATAGCACAGATAGTACTGCTGTTGCATTGGATAGCAAGGATCTTTCTAACGTTAATTCCCCTATTCCTACAACAGCACTTTATCCTAATGATCCAGAGAGGCCACAAGATACTTCAGTTGCAGTTACAGTATTGCCACATTCTTCTACCTTTGCTCTCTCCTCTTCTGAGTTGTCATCTTACTCTGTCTCATCAAATTCTGAAGAACGTGGCTCTGCTTCTTCTGGAAGTGAGGTACTCTCTCAGACAACTCAAGCAGTTTATAATGGTGAGATACCACTTCAACCTTCCTACAGTAGTGAAGTGTTTCCTCTAGTCACCCCTTTATTGTCTGACACTCAGTTGCTCAACACTTCCCCTGAAGCATCAAGTAGTGATGTGACCTTGCATGCTACACCTGTATTTCCCAGTGTTGATGTGTCATTTGAATCCACCTTGTCTTCCTATGATGATGTACCTTTGCTTCCATTTTCCTCTGCTTCCTCCAGTAGTAAAATGTTTCACCATTTGTATATGGTTTCTCAAACATTTCCACAAGCTGCTCCAGCTATTGAAAATGATAAAGGGTCCCTGCATGTTTCTTTGACATTGGAGGAGGGTGGCACATTAACCCAATCACGCCTCACTCAGTTTTCTGATGTGACATCATATCAGATGGTTCATGCTGCTTCAGAGACATTGAGATTTGGCCATGATAGAACGCGCTTGTTATCTCAAGTAGAATCACCAGGCAATGATTTCAGTGGGCATGCGGTGTCTACAATGTCTGAATCTGTTTATGCTTTATCTGATAATGTGGGCTCTCCTCAAACTGTTGCTGCTTCTTATTACACGTCTGAATTTGTGCATGAGTCTGTTGGCACATTTCATCAGGGTCCATTGCTTAGCAGCTATAGCAATATGCCGGTGCCTAAGCCTTCTTCAGCGGTCTCGCAAGCTGATACTTTTTTGCGGCCTCCATGTTTTCTGTCTAGTGAAGTGGATTGCTCTGAAGCTCATTCTGGTAGTGAGTCCCTTTTGCCTGACACAGATATTTGGTCGATACTGAAAGCTTCTTCACATGTTTCTTCCAGTGAAGTAATGTGTAGCACACCTGTGTTCACAGGTGAGGTTGAGATGGCTCCCCAAAATGGTGTAATGCATGGATATGACAAAGGACTGCAAATTTCTGCTTTCAGTGAAATGGCTTCTCATACTGAAAATGAAATGACTGAACCTCCTACATCCGTTTCTAATTATGAGATTCCTAAGCAGGATGCACATTCTCAAGAAAGCCTCATTACTGTCTCTAGCGCAAAGGGAATCCTGCCAGGATCTATTGCTTTTCCTGTTACTAAGGTGTTTGATTATTATGTTAGTAAGCGCTTGGAACATGTTCCTATTCAGTCTTTGCATGTTACAACTTCGACCTTTGATGACACTTTGCTTAAGCCTATGCTTAGTGCAAGCTCGCAGCAAGCTTCCTCTACCCCTGCTTCTAGCAAAACACTGCCTTCTCCCAGCCAGCAGCACTTTTACTGGGCTTCAGCTATCCTAAATAATGTTTCATTGCTGCAAACTTCCTTTCAATCCTCCAGTGACGATACAGTGCGTAAAACATCTGTGCCTGGTGATCCAGTACTGGTTGAAAAAGTTACAAGAGGTCACAATAGTAGTTCTGTTTTTAACCAAATATTGCCTCAGATGGCAACAAATGCAGCTGAAAACAAAAGGGTATTGCATTCTGCATCAAAACCATCTGCTGTAAATCTCTCCCATACTGTTGGTAAGGCTATCAGTTCACCAGAAAGTTTAACTTTTCCCCATATAAGTGATGAATACACCTCTCCCTCTTTGCATAACAGTGAAGACATACAACAGGTTTCTCCTTCCTTGTATAATAACGGTGTGCCATATCCACCAACCAATTTTGAAAATAAAAATGCTTTTCCCCTGAATGCAGTGAATACAGTGACTATTCCTATTGTGCCAACTGAAATGTTGCCAGATGCAGCTACCTCTGCTCACAGTTACAGCTTTCCAAATGATTTGCCAAAACCTGAGTCTCTCACTTTATCCTCAAGTGCTAAGATAGTTGATATGACATTTCCTATGCCTGAAATAATTTCTGATTCTATTCAGCATGCCTCTATCAATGCACCAGATACACATAGTTCTCTTACAGCTGATTATTCCAGGAGTGAAGGCAGCAAAAGTTTAAACCCTCTATTAATTCCCACTCAGTTGCTCCCCACAACCACTTCTGATCCTGAACTGTGGTCTTCTTTTGTTGATCATGAATATGATGAGTATGATAGTGGCTTGCCTGTAAGTGGTTGCCACACATGCATTTCCAACAGAGAAACTCAGGAAGAGGTAGATGAGCCAGATACTGACCTAAACAGTGTGAACAGTCATGAGAACATAATTAGAAAACTACATTTTGAAAGGCCTCAGAAAAAGGAAGCAAAGAAAATCCTCAGTTCTTTATCAGACCATACAGTTACTGAGGAGATGGACAAGTTCAAGCAAGCATCAGTTCCGGCCATGGCTTCAAACAGGAAGATGAAGAAACACGGTGACCAGGCTTTACTGGATAATTCCATTCAGACTCATAGCAGCCCATTGCAAAAAACATTAGAATCTAAATCATGGGCAGTTTTTACCAGTGATGAAGAAAGTGGTTCTGGCCCAGGTACCTCAGATAGCATAAATGAGGAGATGTCAACAGATTTCAGTTTCTTTGATGTTAATGAACATGACTTGGAAGGGGTAGTTGGAGCAGGTAATTCAGAATTAACTTCTGGACTGCAACAGTCATCAGTAGAATTCGTATCTAGAGCTGTCTCCACAGTATTCAACATTTCTGAGGCAGGTTAGTTGTGGGTGGGTATTCATGATTTGCATAGCTATAGCAATTTTCTAATTTGATTTTAATATCTTTTTAAAGATAATTCTGTGGCTTGTAACTTGGAGACAATACTGTGAGAAGCCCCATATTCATTCAAAACAATGTATTCCCTGAATCTAGGAAATGTTCATTAATATGACATTTTTGGGAGATTAATTTCAAAACATTTGCTTTATGTTAGCTTACATTCTAATATAATACAAAAGAAAAAATGAAGTGGAACAGGAAGAAGACAAAGCATTAGTATTGACTTTTAGAGCTATGAATTGACTATATAATATTCAGCTGGAATAGCTGATGATAAGACAACTCTTGGTAAGGAAACGCTTTTGATCTCAATTGTTCTGGCATAAAGGCTTTGCTATTTGCCCTCACACTAAAACTGAAAGAAGAATTAAATATCTTTCTATATATCAATATGATTTAATTTAAAATAAACATTAGGGAACTAAAATCAGTTTTTATTCACATGATATAATGCAGTGTCAAAATTATGATCTCATATAATACAGATTTAAATTAAATTTGATAAATTGAGTGTAAATTGCACACTGAGGCTGTATCTGTAGAGGGCAGTATTATACAACCTTTTATCTTTTGTGTGTAGGAAAGAATTGTGTCTTTATGTTTTTGAGACTTCAGCCTCATATGCAACAATTTAAGCTTCTGTGCATGGTTTTCTTTTTTCTTTTTACCTTTACTGAAACAATGTTATGGATATCCAGCATAAATTTTAGATCATCACATGAAGTATTCACCATCGGAACAATCCAGTAATGTATCTCCATGTGTCACTGAACAGCTTTCCAACAGTATCATTAATCAGGTTATTGACAATTTGTATAAAGGGTAGAAATGAAATATACAAAGAGTTAAGTGAGGACTATACATTTAATTTACTCTAACAATAAAATTTGTGTGTAGTTCACTCTAAGCAGCAATTAAAGGATACATTAAAAATGTTGCATGCCATACTTCATGGGAAGCAACCCTTGATTTTCTACCCCTTCCTGGTATTATAACACTTAATTATCAGCATTTTTTTCTATTCTGCTTTATTTTTATTTCAGCAGAGCAGCAGTTAAACATTAATGTTTTCTATGAAGTGGTATTTTGCTAATCAACTAGAAATGCACATGAAATCTAAGTACAGGAAATAGGATAGTTGAGTAAGCCTGAAGTGGTGTAAATGATTTTAAAGTGTTCTTCATGCACAAAAAGAGAACATCTATCGCTTCATGGATTTTCAACTCTAAACAAATGGATTGAATATTAGACTTAACTGTGGCTACAGACTGTGGCTGAGGGACTTCATTTATTTATTTAGCAGTTTATAATAAAACAAAATGCAAAATTCAGTGACCTGGCTATTTGACTCTAAACCATATATATAAGTAAAGCTTTCTTGTCCCTAAATAGATGAGGTGCCCCATTATAATCATTAATCATTACAGAATGGTGGCTACTTTTGAAGCAGCAGACCTGCACATACAAGTTATTTTCAGAATGGCCAGCAGCAGCATAGCTTAGAGCAGTCCTGTTGGGTGGAGCAGCATTTACAGGTTGTTACCATATCTGAATTGCACAAATCAAGACAATTATAAGACAGCAAAACAGAGAGTTTTCTATATCTCTTTGATGCCACCCAGAATTCATACTATGCAGCACAGAAATTCTATTTCCACTCTGCCAACCTAGGCAAATGCCAAGGTACTTCTGTGAATGTGCACTAGTCTTCCAGCAGACCAGGGTGGGGGTGGGGGTGGGGCTTGGCGGTGGATTAGAGTGAAGATCCAAGACGGGCTCCAATTCTTGCAGATCCCAAGGCGGTCACCATCCCTGCTTTGACGGCATTTATGCCACTGATTTAAACAAAAAGACCTGTTATTCCAAGTGTGCAGGGTTGTAGTAAATAAATTAATATTAGCAAAGAGGACATTTTTATTAACAGCATTCCTTTAGAAGTAGGCAAAAAAATTAGCAGATTAAGATGTGTTGCTCTCTATAAATGGTCTTTAAATGCTGTCCATTATTCTGCATTCACTATACAGTACTCATTATGTTTGCAAGGCTCCTAAATACCCCAGCCACTTCAGTGGAGGAAGCATCTCTTCAATGCTTTTAACATGTTTTGATTTGTTTTCTGCACTAAAACCACGTGGATATTCTAATCAGATTATGCAGGTCAGATCTGTGTGAGTAAGACAAACTTGGAAGCAGAAGAATCAGTTGCCCTCAACAGATTTTTGACCAGTCAATAGATAATTTTAAATAGATTATTTAAAAGGTTGCTTACGTGTTTTTTTTGGCTGTACATTTTTGTGTATGAAGTCCACAGCTTATCTCCTTCCATTGTCAGTAATATAAATTCAGAAATCTGAAAAAGTTTTTAAAAAACTCAATTGCTTTACAGGCATTAAGATGTTCTGTTCAATCTTGTGTAGTTGGACATGCTGATAGCTTAAAATAGGAAGGCTAATGTTATTTTAGATGTTAATACATGTGTGCAGTTTGGTATGAGTAGTGACTGACTTTTCCCTTAGGATTTTGTGAAGTTTTATGTGCACCCATCTCTTTTGCACAGCACCTATTTTTTCATGATGTTAAAGTGAATGAAGGGCTGTCTGCTTACTCCAACCAGACTTACTCCAACCAGACTTAATCAGTCTTTCCCTTTCTTTCATTCCTTTTCCTGTGCTTTCCAAATCTACTTAGCAGAATCACTGACCTCTTTGCAGAAGGAGAAATCTATTTTGCTAACCATACCCATTCTGTTGATTGTTGGACATAACTCCATGGGCCACTCAACATCTTCTTGAAGTCATTGTCAGGATCTCTTAAGTGTAATAATACGTTAGAATTGATCCTCATTTTTTTTTTAATTAGGGCTAATTTCTCTACTCCTATGATGCAATTTAAATACAGACTTTTCCATCAAGTTGGATATTTACTAAAGTATGAACTACAGAATTTGGCCAAAAAAAGCATTTTCTAGTTTTCTAGATAGAATCATTTATTTCAGATAGTAAGTTTCCAATTTGCACCCTGCCATGCTGTTCTTCCCCGTCCCATTATTATTACTGTCTTCATTTTCAACCAAGAGCTCAGATTTATGTATGGGTTCCACAAATGCATTTATATTATCATTGCTGGGAAATTTACTTAGAAGTATTTCACAATATGTGCCTATGTCTCCAGACCGAGTTAATATTTCAGATGTACTCTATGAAGATTTAGAAGGTTATAATTTTAGCTTCCATCATCTACTGTTTTCATTAGATCATTACAATATATTGAGCTTTTATGGAACCATTTATACTTACAAGAATACCTGCTGTTTGATATCAATATATTAATGAAGAAAAGCAGACATTTTGATACAAAACATTCTACAATTTCTTTCAAGTTCTCCTGGTGGAAAGGTTAAGCCTGGCCTATTTCTGGGTTGTATTATTATAGCAAAACCCTATTTTCCTGTGGGATTTACCTTAATGCAAGTCTGATCTGCAGTGAAGAGCATATTCAAAACCTTTAATTATAAAGTATCAGTAAAGAATGAAAATGGTAAGTTAGAAACAGTAATTGCATCCTATCAGCATTAAACCGTAGGGAAACTTATATATGAAATTATTTTTATTGTTTCTAACCATAAATAAAGTACATGCCTACTTTATTTTTCTGGATTTAATCAAACTTGTTTTTTTTTTCACCATAAAGATCATGAATGGCAAATGGGATTCTGGATTCTGAGGGGGTTCAGTTGCTTAAGCGTGACTTCTCCTGCTGTGCTGCCTTTTCTGTCTATTTCTCTTAAACTGGTTTGCAAATGTACATGTACTCTCTATGTATACACATATTCACACACATTTTGCTCTGTGTGCTAAAGCATTAGGGTAAGTGACAATAACCTAGGGATCTGAAATAATGGCCAGTTATGTGGTGTCTTTTGCCAAAGTTTAAATATAGGCTGTTTCAATTTTCTCCGACTGCAGAAGCAAGTAATAGTAGCCATCAGTTGATTATTGGACTGCCAGAACAGAAGACAGTTATACCACTTGTGATCGTATCAACCTTGACATTCACCTGTCTAGTGATACTTGTTGCTATTCTAATATACTGGAGGTAAGCTTTTCTTTTTTTGTCAGCCTCATTTATATTCCTGTGTTTTTGTTAATAATCTCTTTGCCTGATACTGGTAAATCCTGTTTGGGTAACTTTTTAATATAGAGAGAGTTAATGAATTCAGATGAATGAATTTAATAGAAAATCATAATTTAAAGTCTGAACATTAGTTCCTTGCTTGAAGTAAAATTTCAGCCACATTAAAATGCTGTTAAAATATCAAGAACAATCCTAAATATGCACTGTGATATTGAATAAATGGTGTCTGGTGCTTTTTCAACTGAAGTAATACATTGTGCTGGATAAATGATGGTCTTCTGAGTTATGCTATTTATTCTGGGACCGTTCCATTGAATTGTTTGAGAAGATGATTTCTCCACAACTTAAAGTCCAAGCAAATTATTAGTATAAAGATATACATATTTGATTGGGCACTAGTAATGTTTACTTGAAGCATATTTTGGTGAATTCCTAGTTGTTCCTTATGGCACATTTACAGTAAGCCAATTCTGTTAATATCTGTATAATGTGAAAACTCATGTAGATATTGTGATTATTAGTACTGTGTGTAAAATAGAGGTTCTGTGTATTCAGTTGATATGAGGGATTGGAAACATCATCACAAAAAGATGTGAATTGCAACTAATAATTGAATCTCAGTTTGTACATTGTTTCAAAACACAAATTTATCAGATTCATGCTAAAGTACAAACCAAGCAACATTTCCTATCCCTCTTCTTGGCAAATGTGAAAAGGGAAATGTCTATGAACTGGCCATGCAAAATATTTATTTTCATAAATACTATAAGGATAGATTAGGGCGGCACTCCCTTAATTCTGGATGTGGTAAAGTCACACAAAAACAGATAAGGAATATTAAAATTGTTTTGTAGGGCAAGGAATTACATATTTCATTTAACATAATACATAGTCTTACAGGGCATTCTGATTCATCATCTTCAGCTCTTCAATATCTATAGCTTTGTCTCAATGGAAGTTGTTTATTTGATGGAATTTTCATTTTGTCCTACTGATTGTTTATTTTGTGCCAGTTAGTAAAGATTTGTGTTTTGGCCATTTCATGAAATTTGCAATGTCTAGCCAATTCACCTATGAATTCATGTTGTCCTTGCAACTTCCCATAAGTAAACCTCCTCTCTATAGTCTTGTTCTTGCCAAAAAGTTTGAAAATAATAATATAATAATAAATAGTATACAATAATTAATTGATGATAAATAATAGATTGTGATTAGGTAGTAGCTGGCCAGTAACACTTGCAATCTACACACACACACACAAACACACAAACACACACACACACAGAGAGAGAGAGAGAGAGAGAGAACTTCTTTCCCACCTATGGCTATCAGGAGCTTGCCCCCTTGTCCTTTTCAGGCCATTTCTCTGCTTCAAAGCCTGCAGATTCTAACTCCTGCTGGACTTGAACCAATTTCCTGCCACTTTCCCAGAATAAATAATCAACTGCTGTACTTGCCATGTATTTGAGGTTATCCTTTCTAGAGCTGCTGCTGTGTTCAGATCCTTCTTTTGACACCATTTAATACTTGTGTCATATGAGAAAAGACCAGTGCTGTCTCATATAATAGCAAAAGTTTTCCTTCTGTCTTAACACAGAAATATTCCAGAAGTTTGAAATATTTTGTGACTTAAACGTCTAACTCCCATTGATTGGAATTGATCTGATTTGACTTAGTAAATTAGGCTAATTAGCTGAATATTCTAGCTATTTCAGTTGCCCAAATTAGCTATTGTTTACACATGTTTTAACATTATTTCATCCTCTTATATGTTAACTTATAGTGCTTTCATATTAAAAAAAATACTAATGTATCAGGATATTTCCTTTTTCCATGGCAAAAAGTTTATTGAAGCAAATTTTAATGAAGTGCAATGGAAAAGTATTTTCTGTCCACTATAATATATTAGTATTTAAATCAGTGGAAGCATAATATCTTTGAAAATTAAAAAAATCCAACTTCATTAATTTATGGATTAGCCAGAAAGCAAATGCAAAACAAAAAAGAAAAAAAAATGACTCATTTGGATGAGTAATGCTTTCTTTGCAGTTGTCTCATATTAAAAAAGCACACTTTGCAAATAATATTTCTGATAAAATAAATGATCCATATAAAGTGTTATTAGTAGACATAATTATCTAAAATTGATTTTTTTAATTAAGGAAGAACTACATTTTTGAAGCTGAAGTTGATTAGTACTGTTTTTTAATTTGCTAATAGGCTCTTACCAGATGCTATTTCTATTATCATCACATCTGGAGTACTGAAAGAATATTCAAATTATGTTGTGCAACACAGTAAATGTTTTGACTTAAATTGCTAACTTTCTTATTGATCAATGAAATGTTCTATAATCTATAATGAAAATGAAATGTTCTATAATCTATATAATGAATGGGCATAGATGAGGAGTGCAACAGGGTGATGATCATTTGATTAACTAACCTTTCCTCCCTGAATTTTAGCTGTTTTATTGGAAACTACTGGAACCTCTTCACAATGGTTTACTTTTTCATTAAATCCAATATCCCTGGAGAAACATACCTCAGTATAATATAAAAAGGTGCTTGAAAGAGCAGATCCAGAACTATGCTAGCTAGCTTTTGAAAAAGAAGTGTTAAGGAAGCATTTGGATTTGATTGCAGTAATAGTTTTATTATCACTGAAACATTGAACTTGATTACTAATAACATGTTTCAGTGATACACCTTTGCCACTATGACAGATGTCTGCTATATTTCTTCAGGTAAAAATTGTCTAAATAAATAGCTGTGTCATATAATGTTTAGCCAAAATTAAAACTTTAAGGTGTCATTGCATATATCTTTTTAAAACTCTCATTTAGAAATCAAGGCAATATAAATGTATTAAATTTTTGCTGAGGAATGCCCTATTATTATTTGGAATGTACTGTAATAATGTTGACATGTAGGTACCAGAAGATGCATGCAGAGGAGGTTTTTTTCCCAAAAGGTTTTGGTCATGATGTAACAGACAAATAACTGCATATCACCCTAATACTGGGTGGAACTGTCTTATATTTATGCAAAGTTTTGTTTTGTTTTGTTTTGTTTTAGGAAATGCTTTCAAACTGCACACTTTTATTTAGAAGATAACACATCCCCTCGGGTGATATCCATTCCCCCAGCACCAGTCTTTCCTGTGTCAGGTAGTGTGCTTAGAATGTATGAAGAATGGTTAGTTTTCATAATGGTGATTAATGCACTGTTTCAGTAAATAGAAATGTGAGTTGACGAAGAGACATGATATCAATGTGATATACCATTTAATTATCTGTTGAACAGACATTCCATTCAGGTTTTTACACTCAGATTATAAAGTCTAAGCATCCAGCAGAAAAACATCAAGATCAGTGCTATATGCAGAATGGAGGCTTATGTTCTCCTGGATTTGGGTATCTGATCAGAAGCCTGTTCTGGAAATTTCTGAACACGGTACATAATCATGGGCCGTTTTCACTTTGAAATGTAATCATGAGTGATTCTTGGTCTTCTGCATTTCTAGAAGTGGTTCCTAAAAGGCAAATTTATTCATTGTTTTAAAATTTTATATTTATGAAACTATGTAAGAGCACAAAGCAAAGAAGTTTAAACTTAAATCTATTTTATCATCTCCTGTGCCACTTTCATTGTTAACAATGTCTGAATATATAGATATACAGAGAATATGTCAGGTTTAATTACCATTTGTAGACATTAATCGAAAAATTATTTCTGAAGGGAGATAAAAGCTAAATGTATGTGCCTTGCATTTAAAAAAATATAAAAGTCTGTAAAAAAAATCCACGATTAATCATCACACAGAAAAAACACAAAGAAAAGGCTGAAAAAAGAGTCCTTATTACTAAGTTTTCTAAATAAATGTGTGTGGGCTATATCTCTAGTATGCTGGCAAACTTCAATTGACAATGAACAATGACAATCACTCTCTCAACAATAAGCATATACAACATGCTCACAATATGCTAGTGAGAAATTCTCTAAATAAAATTGTATTCAAGAAGTTTTATTTTAGGCTGTGTTCCATCTTGTTGAAGAGAACTTTCTAAGCAGCCTAACAGTTGCAAGCTGACCTTCATACAACTTATCTTTCCATTTTAATTATTTATTTTGCCACATCTGGATCTTTATCCCTTGTGTGTTTGTATGTGAATATTTTCATGTAAGTTTATCCCAGTTTATATAATATGTAATTTCTATGCCTATTACAAGTGTGCATGTGTCTTTTCCCTATAATAAAATTGTATGGCTGTGTGTTTTAAAAAAAATAACATATAGTCTAATTTCATTAAGAAATACATTTTGACAGGTTCCTTCAGCAAAGTGTGAAGTTATTCTTGCACATTTATTCAGTTTTTTGCAGGTTTGAACTGCTAATTTGATCTGTGCATTCAAGCCTATTCAAATAAAAGAAGAACAGATGGATCCTAATAGAAAACAGCAAATTATTGTTAGCTGGAGCTTTAAAAAGTTATTTAACTTAAATAAGGGAACATCTGCTGACATAAATAGAATTTTTTTTCAATATTTACTCATCATTTGAAATTACATATGAACAACATGCAAAGCAACCTATTGGTCATATTGGGGGGGAGATTAGTCCAATATCTTATTTCTAATAAGATAATCACATTAGCCCTCCAAAAAACATACAAGAAACTCAAGAATAATCAGCCAGATCCTTTAAACATTTTTATGGAAAAATGCCATTCAGACACAAAGCTAATTAACCTTTTTTGGCTTTAATAAGTTGAGGACCTGAAAAATGTGTAGGTATGTCCCTGAAGTTATTATTATTTATTTAGAAAATATATATGGCTACCCATTTAATATACAGATTTCATCCAGCTAAAAACAGTCAACAAAAACAATTAAATAAAATCTTTATAATATATAATATGTATCTTATCTGTTGGGTGGAACACCCGGTCTAGCAAATATAAATCAGTCTGTTCTGCTTTTCGCTCCAATCTAGGAGCATGTTTTGCAGGCAGATGTCACATACTGTGAATACTGTAAATTCAAAAACAAATTGGCTGACAAAGCTGATGAGAGCTAAAGAGCTTGAAATAGCTATACTAGTCTCCCACTAACTCTTTGTCAGCAAAAAAAAAATGAATTTATATAATATTTATGTCTCTATAAAACAAACAGAAAGCTTAATTCAAAATTAAACTTAATACAATTAAGGCACACTTAACAAATTCACCAGAAAATATATCGGGCTCATGTATCATCGAGCCCAAAGGCTGGGGAGAAAAGCCAAGTCTTAACTGCCTTTTGGAAGGTCAAGAAAGTTGGAGACCTCCAGATCTTAAGAGGCTGCTCCTTAGGGCGACTCTGCAACAGAGAAGACTCCTAATTCCTCAAGATAGCATTATTTAATAGAAGGACCTGAAGCACACTCTGCCTATCAGATCTGGTGGGAAGAGATTAATATTTTTTACATTATCATTTTGTAAAACTTTGGATATATGAAACCAGTGAGACTGTCAGCTCTAAATCTCAAGGGAACATTTTCACACAGTGAGGTGCTTTGGAGTTAAAACTGGTTAGTTTTGAGTGAACCAATGATTGTTATCACCAGAATTACATTTTGAATAAATCTTACGGTTTTCTATTTTTCCTGAAAATCTGTCACTCAGTCCTTCATAAAGTTATACAAGTTGCGCTGAATATTTACTTAAATAGTGTTATTCCCATGGATAATGATTATCAGCCAAAAAAGTACACAATATGTATAAAATATGTATGTTAAAATAATAATTAATTTAAATTTTTTATTTTAAATGTTAATAGAGTCACAGAAATTCATAAGAAGCTAATGTGGGATTAGTCAGATAAATATTTTTGATATTTAGAGTCAGATTTTTTAAAGTTAAAAAGAAAGACTAAAGAACTCTGGCTGGAGTTGATTCTCCCAAAAAGTAGAAACTAGTGAAATAAGGCATTCAGTTGCAATGTGGTTATTCTAGTTTTCAGGAGAAACCAATCAATCTTGGACCAATAATTAAACATACATAGTTTGCTGATGTATATTTTATCCTAGAACAGATGTCCTTAGATAAATGTGTACATTGTGTGGCTTCAAGAACAATTTTCTATGTTCCATTGGTGCATTTCAGTCATGGAGAGATCCATCTTCTGACATGTTTATGAAGGAACTGATGAAGACTTGATTAACTTTTACTGTTCAAAAATAATAACTTAAAATAAATAGTTATTTACATTATTTACATTTCTTCTTCCCCACCCATCGCCCCTTTTCTCAATTTACCTTTAAGACGATGTTGGAGCAATCCCAACAAAACATTTTCCAAAACATGTTGCAGATTTGCATGCCAGTAATGGATTTGCTGAAGAATTTGAGGTACGAACTATTATTCCTTCAAAATTAAAGGCACAGTTGAAAGAATATTCATAGGTGAAAAAAGATCAGATTTTGTGAAATTAAAAGAATGAAATGTGGAATGTCCATATTTATATATGGAAAAAGGCATACTGTATTTAATTTCAGCCATTTATGACAAGCACAGAGTGTATTGGGTATACAGCAATGATCAAGTTGAGTGTATAAATAGTTTTTCATCTTAACATTTTCAGAACGTAAGTTTCTATACGAAAAGAATATCTAGGCCTGTGTGGAGTTGAACCACACTTTTAATTACTATAGTAGAAAACTGTAGTAATAAGGCTGCAAAAAAGTGCACATAAGAACTAACTAAAAAAAGTGCAAGAAACTATATTTGAGCTTTTTCTGCACTCCACATGAAGCATTTGAAGAGGAAGTTTTATTCTGACAGTCCACAGTAATAAGTTTGAGATCACCCCATCTCAAACTTATTATTGTTCTGTATTCCCATTTCACATGTTATACATTTCATAGGTGTGAGGTTCATGGATGAGGACTGGGCTAAAAAATCACACATTCCTAACTGCACTAGGTCAGGGGTAGGCAACCTTGGCTCTTTTATGACTCGTGGACTTCAACTCCCAGAATTCCTGAGCCAGTCTGGCTCAGGAATTCTGGGAGTTGAAGTCCACGAGTCATAAAAGAGCCAAGGTTGCCTATCCCTGCACTAGGTGTTAAACGTGAACTCAGTTGAACTCTTTCATTTGACATAGTTGAATTGCCCTCTGTGTTTAAATACAGTTCTCTTTTAGATCCACAGTACTGTAGTTTAAACCTCTTAATTTTTCTTCTGCCCTTTCTCCTTTTTCAGTGGACTTCTCATTCTGTACTTTATACTCTTGGAGCTGAGCAGTTGTTGGGTTTTGACATAACTGGCATGTTTCACCTGAGAACTGCTGCTTCTGACCTTAATTGTGAATAATAAATATGAAAGTAAAATGGTTTTGTTCACTATACCTAGAGTGTGCTCTGAGTACAATAACAGAATAATACATTGAATTTTACCTTATTCAGTTTCACGTCTTTTATTTATGAAACTCCCAGTGTGTGTTTGGTGGTTAATTTCATAAGAACACATGTATGCACCACCAGTGCTTTTTTTGTAAAAAAAAAAAAAAAAAGGTGCTGGAACTCACACACGTCATACAAGCTGCCTTGCCTACTCTATAAGGTTCCATCCAAAAAAGGTGCCAGAACTCTGTTCTGGGTTTCTATGACAAAAAAAACCCTGTGCACCACTGATTTTAGTAAATCTCCTCTAGAAAGCAATGCATGAATAGTATTGATATACTATACTATACTATACTATACTATACTATACTATACTATACTATACTATACTATACTATACTATACTATACTATACTATACTATACTATACTATACTATACTATACTATACTATACATTGAAAACATTAAATGTTATCCCATTAGATATCTAATTTCTGTGTTTTGCATCAATGAAATAGAAATTTAACTTCATTTGCAGTTCATATATTTTATCCGTTCTATGCATGATTTATTATTTGCATGTTTTAATGGAAACATTGCCATTAATATTTTTATTTGCAAAACAAGTTTGCATTTACAAGCCACTTTCTGTTGAAGACAATACTACTGATTTTTTTTAATTTTTACACATTATGCATTGAAACAGCAACCTATGATTTAAGATAGCAAAATGATGTATTTCCATTGACTTCAATGAACATTGTATTATATATCTAGGTAGTAAAATTATGTTTTGAAATGATTTTAATTGCATGCCTTACATTGGAAATACTCAGCAATGTTCAATTATCAACATGTATATATCTATATATGTGTATCTCATAACCATAATTGCTTTCCATTGTATTTGTAATATATAAACATTCATTTTTGTGCTGTGAAATTTGATTTATTTTTATTTTTGCATTCATTCCTTCATTAGACACTGAAAGAGTTTTATCAGGTAAGGAATTATTTAAACAAATCTTATTTTAGTAAAGAAATAGTGGCAACATATGGATATTTGGCGGGGTGGGGCCACGTATGCAAATATAAATGTGTATTCAGCAGCATGTTTCTATTTTCTTTTTTTCAGGAAATCCAGAGTTGCACAATAGATCTAGGTATTACATCAGACAGTTCTAATCATCCAGATAACAAGAATAAGAATAGATACATAAATATTGTTGCCTGTAAGTAATTATACATATTATTTATTGTAAACAGTAATATAAATAGCAAGGTGCCTGAAAAATTCTAGCAGTCCACACATCCTAAAGTTGTTAGCGTTAAGAAATATGATATAAATTAGCTGCTATACTTCTATGTAATTGTAGAAGCCCTCTTCACTATTTGCTAGAGAAGGAAGCTAAGGTATAAACTTGAAACAGGTAACTATACTGTGTTTGGGTGCTGATTTTTTTAATTCATAACATCTTGGTTTCAATGATAATGCATGTATAAGTCAATATGTACAGAACAGAAAGCAACCACATTCCTCTCTAGAGACCCCAAGGAATCTGTTTCTCTAGGAATAGTGTGGACTATCTACAAAAGGAGTATTTCATTAAAAACTCACATAGAAGCTTTCATGTATAGCAAAACGCTCTACCAAAAGCAATTACACTCTCTCTTCGTGTCCTGTATATTTTTATTTTAGTTTGTTTTCACCTTATTGTATTATGTCTAGTAACCGTAGGATAGTGGATGCACTATAAATAATTTCTGATTTTTTTAATTAGTTCACTGCTAAGAAAAACTATTATTCCTGTTGCTAAAACATTTTTATTTTCACTTTCTTTCCAATGTAGATGATCATAGCAGAGTTAAACTTACCCAACTTGCAGACAAGGATGGAAAACTTACTGACTATATTAATGCCAATTATGTTGATGTAAGTTTGCATCTTCCCACATACGGTTCTTTTATTTTTGTTTATTCACCATTCTATGTGAGTTTTGACCTTGGATTCCAGAAAGATTTGCTCTTTTCCAGCACTAGAAACAATAAGAAACTGGAGAGAAGTATACCAGGTTGCTGAGAAAAAGGGAAAAGAGACCCAGCTGAGAGCTTAAGTCACAGAATCAATGAAATAAATTAAGAACATTTAAGAAAAATTATTATTTGGAGCAGTGTTTTTCTGCTGGCTGGGGGAATTATGGGAGTTGAAGTCTATACCTCTTAAAGTTGCCAAGTTTAAGAAACATTGCTTTAGAGAATATTTGTCGAGGAAGGGGGAGAGCTCTTACATCTTTATCCCATTCTTTGTATAAAAGAATATGCACCTCTCCACAATCTGATAAGTTAACCTTAAAAACAGATCCAAAGCTGCCATTAAGTATATACAGGATTCATTGATACAGTGGCATCTGCAAAAACTATAGTGACACCCTAATGACATTCAAAAATGAAGTCATCACACAAATGCTGCCATTGTATATTTTCAACCTGATGTCTGGTCCATGTATGAGACTTGTGTTTTGTGCTATTTATGCCTGCTACATAATTATTTTTATACATTCAGTCTCAAAAGTGGTGTTTGTGGACAGCCTTATACATTTTGAAGTAATTCCTTGAATATTAGCTCCAGATTAGGTCCCAGCTACTAAAAGTTGGATTTCTTTTTCTTTCTTTCTTTCTTTCTTTCTTTCTTTCTTTCTTTCTTTCTTTCTTTCTTTCTTTCTTTCCTTCTTTCCTTCTTTCCTTCTTTCTTTCTTTCTTTCTTTCTTTCTTCTGTTTTCTTTCTTCTCTCTCTCTCTCTCTCTCTCTCTCTCTCTCTCTCTCTCTCTGTCTGTCTGTCTCTCTCTCTTTCCTTTCTTTCCTCTCTTTGTCTCTCTTTCTTCCTTTCATCTGTCCTGTTTAATATAAGTTATATATTGGTGTTTACCTCATGTGTCAAATAGCAGTTGGTTAGGAAATGGAACAAATTTACATAAAATATTGGTCTCTCACATACTAATTCACATTATTCCCTTTTGAAAAAAGTGTGTAAAAGGAGGAGAGAACCAATCATCGATCCAGTTCCACCTGAAAGTCTGAGAAATCTATGCTAAGTAATATTTAACATTTCATCCTCCAAGAAAAAAAGTGTAATTTTTATTTCTCATTTTGTAAAAAATGAATATACTTCTAGAGTATTGCCTGAAACTAAATGTCAATGTTGCGACAAACTGAACTGAAGCCATTTTTCATTTTGTCTTCATTGCCACAGTTTAGTTTAGAGATTTTAGATGAAGGAGAGGAAGGGGGGGGGATGTTACGTTTCTTAGTTAGCCATAACGATACCTCTGTGTGAGAATCAGGTCAGTCCTGATAAGAGTTTTGGTGGGCTGAAAAGCTGGAAGGAGAGCCCGCGTTATAAAGAGGACCCATATGTCACTGTCCTATTATAAACTGTCTTCTTTGCTTTGTTTCCTGCAGGGCTACAACAGACCAAAAGCTTATATTGCAGCCCAAGGGCCTTTAAAATCAACAGCAGAAGATTTCTGGAGAATGATATGGGAACATAATGTGGAAGTCATTGTAATGATAACCAACCTTGTTGAGAAAGGACGGGTATAAACCTCTTAGTTAATATTCTTTACCTTTATATGTTGCATGAACTTCTCAATAAAGCTATTAATTGAATGCTTTCTAATGATAAACTCATTAGAAAGCAGCTTCATTTTAAATAAACACACATATGTTTGAAATACAAAACTCTCTTGAAAATGACCCATAACCATGGAAGACCTAATACTAGTATGGAGCAATCATTTGTTCAATTAACATAAGTCATTAGAAAACCTGAGCTGTTCAAATTCAGTTGAGAAGGGATTTTTTTTATCTGCGCATAATAAAATCCTCTCTCTAGCTTTCAAAAGTGATAACTGCATTTCCAGGAACCTTGAAGGTAGAAGTCTGGATTTGATCTGATTATCATCTATATTGGTGAACTCCATAATTCTACAAAATTAATGAAAATATTGAAGAAAGTTGGAAAGAAAAAAATAATCCTTGATTGAAAGTAATTTAGTTTAGTACTATTTTTCAAATGTGATTGGCCATTTCCATGCCTAGCATTCCAACTATATCCATTCAAATCAGATAAAATATTTTAAAATTTCAAAGTTTGGGGGGAAATAATAGCTTTCTCAGACACTTTATACAGTGTAGTCATTTAGCAGTAGAGATATTTAAATACACATGCCCGGACAGTTTACTAGTTAAAATAATGCTTTATTTTAAAGCTTCCTTTCCATATTAACAATGTATATTTCTTGGCTGCCAGAGAAAATGTGACCAGTACTGGCCTGCTGATGGCAGTGAAGAATATGGAAACTTTCTGGTGACACAAAAGAGCATTCATGTTCTTGCCTATTACACTGTGAGGAATTTCACTATCAGGAACACCAAAGTGAAAAAGGTAGATAATCCAGTTGGCTGTTGCTTATGTTTTTGATTTTGTTGGGATCTGCTGATTTTGCTTTGTATTGTATTGTATTGTATTGTATAATATCATACTCATTTTGTACATTGCCAAAGTCACAAACTTGAGATGTGGCTTTATAAATCTATAAAATAAATATAAATGCTGTGATTTAATTTTTATTCTATGTTATAGGGCTCGCAAAAAGGAAGGTCAAGTGGTCGTTTAGTTTCTCAGTATCATTATACTCAGTGGCCTGACATGGGTGTTCCTGAGTATACGTTGCCAGTGCTGACATTTGTTCGAAAGGCATCCTATGCTAAAAGACATGCTGTAGGTCCTGTGGTGGTTCATTGCAGGTCTGTAGCTTTCACCTTTCATTTGTTAGATGTATATCCCACTTTTTCCGTTTTAATTATTAGGAAAAACATAATGAACCTCTCCATAAGCAAGCTATATTTTCTTATGTTTTCAATTCAAGTGAACTTCAATCTGCTTTATAACTTGGCTTTCTCATTTAGGTTTCACTTTAACAAAGCAGATTTTGCATCATAAAGTGTAAAATGATGTTTTCAACTGTTTATAAGATGTATCAAGCCCTTTTTTCTGTGGGTAGCTCCTGAATAACAGATTGTGAATGAACAGATCTAAATAGTTGTATTAATGCTTTTTCTCAGATTTAGATATATTCTTCACTTTTAATGTTTAACAGTGCTGGTGTTGGAAGGACAGGCACATACATAGTATTAGACAGCATGCTCCAGCAAATTCAACATGAAGGGACTGTCAACATATTTGGATTCTTGAAGCATATACGAACACAAAGGAATTATTTGGTGCAGACAGAGGTAAGAAAAAGGTTTGCCTTGAATTAGGTTGTCCATGTTGTATCATGAAAACTCACAAAGGTAACTTTTTAAATGGATTTAAAAGAAGCAAATCAAAATACTCTATTGTTCCAATACCAGTTATAGAGCCCAGTTATAAAATGGCTCCCCTGACCCACAAAAACACAGGCAACATTCCACCTGAAAGCTGATTAGTTCTGAAAAAGAGATATATAGATAGTCATTAACTTATGGCCAGATACATGGGGACCATTTGAGGTTACAATGGCTGCCCTGCAGTCACATGATTGCATTTTGACCATTTGGCAATTTACAGCCATTTGCAGCATCCCATGGTCACTTGACCATGAATTATAGCACTTTTTCCCGGAAACCAATTTTACTTCCAGTTTCCAGTAAAACAAGGGCCATTGGATATAATGGGTTCACTTAATGACTGCCATAAAAAGGTCATAAAATCAGGCATGGTAATGTGGTGATTCACTGAATGACTGCCATATCTTATGTCCATAATTCTAGGCACAATTATTGTTGTTAGTCAAGGACTACCTGTAATCTTTTCAGTGTATTAGAGAAATATATTAAATAAATTAATTAAAATCTATTCTATCACAGAAAAATGGCATGTGCACATTTTACTTGTGGGCTTCATTCACATTTTACATTGCAGTGGCATGCACATGATGTGGGCAAAAAAGAAGATGGCATCCACACTGGTGCTATTGAAGTTCCACCTGATTTTATATGTGCTGATCACACCTCTGGGGCCATCCTTGAATTTTTTACGATACTCTATTGGTACCGCTGCTGCCTTGGAACAAGAAGCCAGTTGTACAGAAAAAAGGGTCTTATGAATCTGGCTATGTGTCATTTGGGAACTCCAAAATGAAATAATGCACTGGAGCGGTATTTTAAAAGCTATTATAAGGGAAGTGTAGAAAAGGCCTAAATCATTTTATAAGATAAAATCAATATCAGCTCCCTGATTTTTGCCCTGCAACTATAATAATTAGAAGAAATCCGAAATGTGCTTACATGGACAGGAGCATTAAACTGATCTTTCTTGGCACTTTTTATAATACATTACTTTTATAATGTTTCCATATCACATCTTACTTTTTATAAGAACTTTTTATGCTTCTGATCTAAATCTAAAACTAAAAATTTGTCATGCAGATCAGTTCTGGGATGGATTTAAAATATAGCACTGTTCAAAATATTCTTATATACCTGGAAATATATGTGTGTGAAAATAGCATACCGTGTTTTCCCCCAAATAAGACCCGGTCTTATTTTTTTTGCCTCCAAAAGAGTCACCAGGTCTTGTTTTGAGGGGGTGTATTTTCCATTCACCTCGCGGCAGCAGAATCAACAGCCCCACCCAGCTAGCCCACTTCTTCTGCGGCCAAAGGAGCAGCCTCATTCTGCAGCTGAGTACGGAGCTACAGCCTGCATTTCACCATCAGAGGCCTTTCCGAAAGGCCTCTGATGGTGAAATGCAGGCCAGGGGACGCCACAGAAGAAGTGAGCCAGTGAGGAGAGGCAGGTGTCAATCCATGGGAGGCCTGGTAAGTGGGTGCAGGGCATGTGGGGCAGCTCCCCACCCCCACCCTAACTTGATTTTTAGGCGTGTGCCTCGCCCCAAAACTAGGGCTTATTTTGGGGGTAGGATTTTTATTAGGTGCACCCCAAAAATCAAGCTAGGGCTTATCTTTGGGGGTAAGTCTTACTTTCGGGGAAACACGGTAGTAATTAAAGATAATTCACAATGAGCACAATTGGGACTAGAATTTCCATTGTTTATCAAGGTGGTTGTTAAGTGAGTTGTGTCTGATTTTATCACCTTTTATGCTACAGTTCTTAAGTGAATCATTGCAGTTGTTAAGTGCAGTGATTAAGCAAATCCAGCTTCCCCTATATTGCCTTTGCTTGTTGAAGCTGGTTGAAAGATCACAAGAGGCAATTGCATGACTCGGGGATATGCAACCATCGTAAATACGTATCAGTTTCCAAGTGTCCAATTTTTGATCATTTGGCCATGGGGATGCTGCAGTGGTTATAAGTGCGAGAAATGTTTGTAAGTCTTTTTTTTAGTGCAGTCGTAATTTTAAATGGTCACTAAATGATTGGTTGTAAACCGAGGACTACCTACACTGATGTTATGAATGGTATACCTTCCTTTCTTATTTGCTTACATACTAGAGATCTGTAGGTGTTGATTTGACTGGACCTCATACTAAATCCTCAAGATCTATGGGGAACTCAGCAGTTGAGTGTGTAGTCCAAACATAGGAATGTACATATGACTGACACGTTCTAACAAGAATGAAACATTATACACGTTATAGTTTTTTGTTGTCTATTAGTGATTAGTAATGAATAAAATCATGGTAATGTACCAATATCTATAATTATTGTAATTGTAGAAAATATGTTTCTGACTTTGGAATAAAATGTGTATAATCATTAAAGGGATCAATTCTGTTTTGTTGAATAGTTCATTGTAGAACATAGTCTAAATTAACTGGCATTGAATCATTTTAAATATTAATGCTATGACCAAGACTATTTCTTCATGTTGTAAACAGGAACAGTACATCTTCATTCATGATGCACTTGTGGAAGCCATATTAAGCAAAGAAACAGAAGTACCTGAAAGTCACATTCATGCCTATGTGAATTCGCTCTTAATACCAGGACCAATGGGAAAGACAAGATTAGAGAAACAGTTCAAGGTGAGGCTGTTTGGATTTCAAAAAGTCAAAGACAAAATTGGCAATTCTGCCTCAGCTGTTTCCTCAGCTGTGTTGCAATGCTGCCATGTGAAGCATGCAAGTTTATTTACCTCTAATTATGGGACCTGGCATTTTGTTCTGTGCCTTCTGCATGCTAATGTCATTGTGCATCAGTTGGGCAGCTATATAAATTTGTTTAATAAGTAAATAATAAATAATAAAATTAAACTAAGTTCACACTACTTGTCAGCCATAAAGAAATACTCTAGGCTTTTGCCGCTTGACATTTTGACTCACTGAAATCATAGGACCATTACCGTACGTTTCTGGGATCTGCAGATTAAGGAGCAAATGACAAAATGTCTGTTATGATTTTATAATACAATTGATATGACTTATACAGATGTGTACAACATTGGGATGCAAGAGAAAACTCTTTGCATTTTGCATTTTGGGTTTGCATTTTGACATCATGTTTTGTCATTTTTCCATTATTGCAGTTGCAAGGCCTAGCAGGAATAAAATGGAGCTTGCTTATGAAAAATAATAATAATAGCCTCGATGTATGTGGCAATGAATATAGTTGACAGTAAGCAGTATCCTTATGGATACATCATGTCCCAGTTGCTGCTATAGAACCCAGATAATGATATTTAATCCTCATCAACTGCTTTGAATCTTAAACTGCACGACTAATTACAAAACCTCTTTCACTGAGGGCCAGTTAAGTCTAGTGATTAAAGCACCAGGCTAGAAACTGAGAGTTCATGAGTTCTAGGCCCACCTTAGACATGAAAGCATATGTTGACTTTAGGCCAGTCATTCTCTCTCAGCCCAACTCACTTCACTGGCTTGTTGTGGGGAAAATAGGAGAAGGAAGGAGCATTGGCTGCCTTGAGTTATTTATAAAAATACCAAAGGCAGAATATAAATAAATTTGTTGTATTTTGGAATTCCATCATTAACCTATTTTACTTTTTCATAGATGAATGTTTATTATAACTTGAGATTTAGAAAAAATTATAGATGGCTGGACAGAACCTTTTATATGGTCCCTAGGAGTATCCTGGTAGCTAGGGAACTGAATGTAGGTCAATAGCTTTTATGCAGAAGCATTGCAATCATGTTAAAGGCAATAGACCTTAACTATTCTGAGATAAGAGGATAAAGAGAAACATGCATTGCCTACTTAAAGCAACCCTTCATATTATTATGATTCATTGCAAAGTCAGCCAGATGTTCAGATTGGGCTTGGCATTTTTATTCATCTATCAAGTTCTTCCCAAGGATCTGGGATAGACAGATGTGGATATTGATAGTGTTAAAGGTATCGTCGCAGGATGTAGTCTGTTCTGAATAAAGCTGCCTTTTGTAATTGACCGATGGTAATTTTGTCAATGCTGATGGCATTCAAGTGGTACTACAGTTGTTTATTTATTATTAATATTATTATTATGTGTGTATTTATTCAGCTTCTGAACCTATCTAATATACAGCAATGTGATTATTCTACTGCATTGAAACAGTGCAACAGAGAAAAGAACAGGACTTCATCTATAATTCCTGGTAGGTTTGTCAAAAACAAAATTCACTGAATATAATACAAAATTAAGACTGATTTTGTTGCAGTTATTATTAATATACCAGAAGTATACCAGTATAAAGAAAGTTTGGGAAAAACAAACTTGCTGTTTTGCACTTTCTCTTTTTAATATTTGTGGCCAATTCTGAAGTTAGCTATGCAGTATACTAAAAATTGTGGTAAGTAGTGATTTACATTAACTTTTGGTATTTCGTTGTATAAGTCTACACAAATATAATTCAAAATGAATAAGATGGATGAACCTCGAAATAGCAATGCATTTGTGAAAGACTGTACGTTTCAGATGATCAGACCATCCCAAACCCTCTCTTTTCAGTTTTGTATTTCATGCAGTTTTAGAAGAAAGAAAGAGAGAGAGAGAGAGAGAGAGGAAAGAAAGAAAGAAAGAAAGAAAGAAAGAAAGAAAGAAAGAAAGAAAGAAAGAAAGAAAGAAAGAAAGAAAGAAAGAGATTCCTTCTCATAATTTACAGACCTTTCACACTTTATTAAATGGAAGAGGAGCAATTTACCATAACTTCATCTGAAGGAATAAAATGTATGGGTCCAATGTACAAATGATCCAAAATGTATCATTTGCTTAGATAGAAGAAGAAAGAAAGAAAGGCCCCATTATTCTTCCAGATCTTATGAAACTAGGCGTCTCAGTAAAATAACTACAATAGATACAGCTGCAGATATGTAGCTCCTTTGTTAATAGCAGGTGCTCCTCCAGTTTCTCTGATTTGGAGAATTTTAAAATATATGTCAGAAAATGGTTGGTGTTTGGCACCACACTCCCCAATAAATTCTTATCTTTGTGTTACAGTGGAAAGATCTAGAGTTGGTATTTCATCATTGTCTGGTGAGGGCACTGATTACATTAATGCTTCCTATATTTTGGTGAGTTACCTTGTAAATCACACTGCAGTTTGAATTGATCTACACATTGGTGTCAGTTTTCTGAGGAACTTCCTTTGTGTCAGCCAAGACCTGCCCATTTGACCAAACAAAGTAGCAGTGGGCCTAGAAGGGCAAGGAGAACATCAAGGGCTGCAATTATCTTGTGTGAATTGTGCCATCCCTAGGTTGAGCCAATTGGCATAAATACATGTATAATCAAGTAAAATGTAAGGACCAGCACTATATTACACAATATCTGGCTTTAATATGATGATGTAGCTTTCTTTAAGTTGAAGAGTTATTCAGAAATCCATGCCAGTCCTTAAGGTTAGGAAACAGGAGCTATTTATAGCTGCTGATGAGAGTTTAATATTTATTTGTAGCTTTTTAAACCGTCCCAACCCCAGGATGGAGTAATTGCAGCTTCAAGCAATCCCCTCCCCTCCAGTTCTCACTGATTACAGACTGAAAGGACACAGAGGCCAGGGACTGCAGGCTCATATTGGGTTCCTTTAAATGAAAGGCATCATCTTTGGGGACCTTAATTCACCTATTTTGTAACTTTTGGAAGGAAAACAATGCTAAGTAATCGGTACCACTGAAAATCCATGTTGCAATCTGAATGTATTCCGTGGGTCAGTATTAAAAAAGGAAAAAATATAAAAACAAATATAATAAAAGGAAAAGTATCACAAAAACACATTTTGTTATATATATAAAACAATACTTCAGACTAATTTTTAACACAAAGATCTCAACCGAGTTTTGTCATTTCTGCCATCTTTTTTGTTGTGTTGTTGCTTCCTTATTTTTAAATGCTTTTAACAATCTGTACAGTGAAGAGGGGGGAGTAAGATTACTATACTATACTATACTATACTATACTATACTATACTATACTATACTATACTATACTATACTATACTATACTATACTATACTATACTATACTATACTATACTATACTATACTATACTAACTGAAGAGAAAAAAGTGGAAAAAATCCCTAGAAAATAAGATGGAAATTAAAAACCTATAAGCAGCTAAAAGGAGTTAAAAGTAAACCACAAAAAACAAAGGCACAAATTATTTATCATTCTAATTGAATATATAAATAGACAATTTAAAGTGTATTTACAGAGAATTAGTAAAATTATACTATATCAACATTTTTAGATCAATTTTGAGCAATGAATTAAATACAGAATCGTGGTGTAGGTACTGTTAAACTACTGCGGTTATTTTTGCCAAGATTTACCAGGTCTTTCACTTTATCCCCAATAGCTCTGCTTTATATGATTCAATTAATATTCTGCTTCAAGTGCATGAAGAAAAATAACTTTTTGGATGAGAAGCAAAATGTCTTCAAGGAAAAACAAAGAAAGTCAAATTGCCTTTTGAAAAAGTATCTTTGGAATAACTTTTAGACAAAAATTAACATACTCGCTCTCAAAGAAATGAAAATGATTGAATATTTTCCTTGCCAATATAACCATTAAAAAACACCCCTAAACTATGTAGTTATAAAACAGGTCAAGGAAAAGGTTGAACAAGAAACCCTCTTAAGTGTTTCTTCAGTAGTCTGGGGTCTATGCACTGGTTTAATATTTCATCTTCTGGAGGAATCTTTTTGCTTTTAATAAAATTATGCTGTTTCTGATGCTTCTAAGAAACAGCACAATCCTATTAAAAGGAAGAGCACTCCTTATAAGAAACACATGCTTACAAGAAACAGGGTGTCCTTAATTTAATTTGTATTCTTTACAGGGTTATTATCAAAGTAATGAATTCATTATTACCCAACATCCTTTGCTACACACTATCAAAGATTTCTGGAAAATGATATGGGATCACAATGCTCAAATAATTGTTATGCTCCCTGATAGTCAGAATATGGTAAGATTAAATGCTTTGCTTCATATCAGCATTTTTATTACTTACTAGAGTTGTTAATCACGAAACAGAATCTCATCGCTTTAATGATTAGTGAACTCGATGTTAAAAATAAGAAAATTATATAAAAACTACTTTTCTCATTACTAATATCTTAATGAAGACATGGGAAATAGTCTTTTGGGCATAATAGGGATAATAAAATAAAATACTTAAAGTGATGGAATTCTGGAAAGATAGTATCTTTCTACCATAAGAATAGAGATAGGAAATTATTGCCTGGCATGTATTATCATGATAACTTTGTTTAAAAGTTGGTATTTACAGTATTCTTTAAAATGCACTGAAGAATTACTGATTTTCTTAACAAAACCATGACAATGTCTTTTAAAACATATTTTAAAAATCTTGATTCTACTCATAAAGTTTAAGGTCATCATGATTACTGATCCATTTTAGAATGTGCAATTAAATTACGTCGTGGTTAGTTTGTTAAAATAACCATTACTTTTCTTCATAGCAAATCTGAAAGTTTTTTTTTTCTTTTTCTTTTCTTTTCCTTTTAGCAGGCAGAAGATGAATTTGTCTACTGGCCTAACAAAGAAGATCCTATAAATTGTGAGAGCTTTAAAGTCAGCCTGATTTCAGAAGAGCATAAGTGTTTATCCAATGAAGAGAAACTCATAATCCAGGATTTCATTTTGGAAGCTACACAAGTATACTTGCTCTCCTATTATACAATAGAGTATTACTGTCATCTGAATTCAGACTCAACTCAGATGATTGTTTTGCTTTTATGGGGGGATTACAATAGCTTGCTTTCTAGCCCTGTAATTTATATTTTTGTAATTCCAAGTGTCATAATTAAATATGCCATAGTAAGACATAAAGTAAAGCCATAAATATAATTATTCCTTTTTGGTTGGAATATTCTTAAAGTGTTTATCCATAACAACCAAAACAACCATTTTATACATGTTCTGAGATTTGGATTATTGATATATAGAGATATAAAGAAAATGATTAAAGTTAAAATCTTCATGGAAAACATTTCTAAGCTAGTACATATGTATATATAGTTTTATGAAGAACTTTTAAACATTTTGGAGGCTCTAATTTTTATTTAACTTTGCCATTGAATGTTATCAGAAATTCATGTAGTCTTGCTGATATGCAAGAGTCTGAGTGAATAAGTCACATTGATGCTTGTTTCGTTTATTTCATACATTATGAAATTTCATTTCATTCCATTCAGAAACATTTTATACAATATGTGGTGAACAAGTATGAAGAAGTAATTGTTTCCATTTATTAAGTATCTGGTTATAATACCTTGCAACCATATTTATTTATTTACTTATTAGATTTTATTGCACCTTCATCACCTTATAAGTAACTCAAGGCAGTGAATTAACACTTAATTAATTGATTAGTATGCTTCTTATAATTATTAGTTCTTTATATTCCTCTATCAGAGTAATGGCCATTACTCCATGCCAAGCTGTTTCAGCTCAATAACATTTCAGAATTTTCTAGCGTGAGCAGCTCATTTCACAATCTGTCAAAATATTAGTACAAGGTTTAGGTTTTGATTTGACCTGGTCATTCCAAGCAAATCTTGAATATTTTTAATCCATTTTGTGTAGACCTGTTTGCATATTAGTAATTTGCTTCTTAACCCACTCGTTCTTCAGCTTCTTTAGTTAATTGTTATTGTCCTGATTTTCTCATTTACAATTCTCTGACACAAAGCAGAGAATTTAGTTCCTTAAATGATGACCAAGTGTCCAGTTCCCAAGGCAGCAAAACAACAACCATGACACTATTTCCATGCTTCATAGTTGGTATGAAAGTCTTACTGTAAAATGCAGAATTTGGCTTCCAGAAGGCATAACAATATCAAAGTACACCAAATGTGGGCATGTTTGATTCATCTCTCCATAAAACATTTCTCCATAGAGACACTTTTTAATAACTGAGATAAGCAATCGTCTTGGCAAGCAATGGTTTTTGCAAAGCAAAAAAAGGATTATAGTTCTCTTGATGTTGTTCTCGGTTTCTTTGTAACTTTCTGGACAATTTTATATTACATTTTTTTTATTCATTTTAACAAGATGGCTACGCTTGGGAAAAATTTACTGTTTTTCCAAACATTCTCCATTTTAAGAGTATGTCTCTCTGACCAGAGTTTTAGAAATAGTTTTGTAATCTTTTCCTGATTGAAAGGCATCAGTGACTTTTTTATCCAGGTTTTCAAATGTTAATTTCAGAGGTATTATGACTTGCCTTTAGAATTTGCATGATGAGAATTTCACTTGAATGAGCTAAAAATTTATATAAGACAGAGTTGACTCAGGTCACTCCTGTTTTCTTAAAGGAATATAGATTGACTGGCACATTGTGTGTAGGATTATTTGTTCATGAATGAACATGTCCCAAACATTTGAGGAGGCGGTTGAGGTTTTTATATATCATCAGTAAGTCTAATACGTTTAGTGGTAAAGATATGTAACCATTCAGAAAATCCTAAAGGGGGAAAGTTTCTTTTCACAGAACTGTGGAAAATTTTCAAGTGAAACATGTTTTTTAGTTGTATTGATTCACTTGTTTCAAAAATATGAATCAATTAAATGCACTATTTTTTTTAATCTTTGAGGATGATTACGTTCTTGAAGTGAGGCATTTTCAGTGTCCAAAATGGCCAAATCCAGATAGCCCTATTAGTAAAACATTTGAACTTATAAGCATCATAAAAGAAGAAACTTCCAACAGAGATGGTCCTATGATTGTGCATGATGAGTAAGTATTAATTCAATTTAAATAGTTAAGTTGGCATCTCTATGTTTTGTACAGTATCTGTGATTTATAAAAGTCATATTTATAGGAAGAAATTGGAACCAAATTTCTCTTCCACTTAAAAATTGCCAGTATTCAATATCTCTTAATAATAATGCCTTCTTGACTCCTCTCTTGACTCTGCCAGTAGTTCAATATATGGCATCTATGGGAACTGTCCATCGAGTAAAACAATTTAAAGAGTGTATGGAAAAGAATTAGCAACACTTTAATAGAATAAAAATATCATTATAAGTAAAAGATAATGCAAAAGCAATGACTAATAATTTCATACTATTCAGTCATTGCTGTGTCAGGAAAAAATTAAACAGGAATATTTTTTATTTTTATTTACTTATTATTTGCATTATTATTTATTTGCATCCTGCCTTTATTATTTTTACAAATAACTCAAGGTGGTGAGCATATCTTGAGTTCCTCCTCCTATTTTCCCCACAACAACAACCCTGTGAGGAGGGTTGGACTGAGAGAGAGTGACTGGCCCAAAGTGATTCCTGGCTAAAGAAGGACTAGAACTCACGGCCTCCCACTTTCTTGTCAGGTGCCCTAACACTATCTTCTATAATTTAAGACAATGAAGTGTATTTACATGGTCTATTGCAATATTTGCACATTTAAAACAGCATGCATACAAAGCTACTTAAAAGGATAATAATAAAATATGTAGTAGCACAGAAAAGTTAACTGTTATGTCAACACAAAGACATTAATTAAGCTTCAAAATAAACATACAAGAAATTATTTTGAAAAATAGGAAAAAAGAATAAAAGAAAGCTGGTAGAACAACAAGCATAGTTTTGGAGTAGAAGGCAAGAGATTTATTGGATTATAATGACCCAATTGTTAAAAGATCCAAAAGTAGTGTGCATACATCATTTTTTTATATTTTTATGTTTCATAAAAACTGCAACAATCAAGCAGGTCAAGTTGTAACTAAGGGTGCTCTTAAATAAGAGAATGTGAACCCTTTAATATGTTTTTTTTAGTGGATATGCCCATCTAATGGTGAGTAGAACGAGTAGTTGTTCATAAATAAACCACATTTGATTGATTCTCTACCCTTATAGGAAGTCCTAAATGGCATTTTTATTGAGCAGTTGTGTATTTAATCAAAATGTAGAGCATATCCTTTTTCTAGATGTACATTCGTGTATTTTTTTTTCCATAAGGCATGGAGGCGTGACAGCGGGTACTTTCTGTGCTTTAACAACACTTATGCATCAATTAGAAAATGAAAATTGTGTGGATGTTTATCATGTAGCTAAGATGATCAATTTGATGAGACCTGGTGTCTTCACAGATATTGTAAGTAGACAAGAATTACTCTGCATAATAAAACTGCATTCTTTGTGGGGTGAAATTCCATTCCCAAAGAGATAAAATCTCATTTTAAGTATTTAAAATAGCAGGTCTGGTATTGCTTCATATTGGCAACAATTAATTTGGCAATTACCTGGCCATGGATATACTTGATCTACAACTCAGGAACAGCTACTTTTACCATTTTGAATATGTCACTTTATATTTTCTCCCTACCATCACCTAGGCCAGGGGTAGGCAACCTTGGCTCTTTTATGACTCGTGGACTTCAACTCCCAGAATTCCTGAGGCTCAGGAATTCTGGGAGTTGAAGTCCACGAGTCATAAAAGAGCCAAGGTTGCCTACCCCTGACCTAGGCACTATTCTCCGGGGTTGACAAATTGAAGGACAAATGGACAAATTGAAGGACAAATTGAAGGACAAAAGACCTAGGCACTATTCTCCGGGGTTGACGAATTGAAGGACAAATTGAAGGACAAATGCGGTTGCTTGTTTCTTACTGTCTGGTCACTGAATGTGCTATTAGTGATTCTTGTAATCCATACAAGCCACACTAATGTCCCATCATTTTCTACCCATCCACAATCTTTTAGGACCATTACCAGTTTTTGTACAAAACTGTCCTCAGTCTCGTTAGTTCAAGACAAGAAGAAAATCCCTCGATATCCATCGACAGTAATGGCTCAGCTTTACCAGATGGCAGTGCAGCGGAGAGCTTGGAATCATTAGTTTGACTTCAATCAAAATATGACAGAGCAATTATCCAGAGCTGGAAATATTTCCTTTTTTTACATGGGGCAGGGTGATGTCCAGCTATTAGATAATCTTTTTTTTATTTCATTTGGTTTGAATAAACACTTCTTGCAAATGCATTAACAATGTGTGCCTTTTTGAAAAAAAAATCTCGTAATGCATTTTGTTATGTTTGAACTAATTTTACTGAACTCTGCAGTTTCTAAGAATGACATTGTAGTCTTTTACAGTATTAGTTTTTAATTTTTGTGGTTACATTTTCACTTAAATTTATCATAACTATAGATGCTGAAGTTTTCAGCACAACACACGTTTTAGAATCCAATTCCCTGTTATTTATAGCACCTAATACCATTTGTTAGAAATTTAACTTTTAATATGGTAGATGTAAATATATTCTCTGTAATATTCAACATTTTAAGATTTTGGTAGGCATTTAGTAGAGCTGATACTTATTGTAAATATTTCTAGAGTGGATTCCATGGATCAAATTTATATTTATAATTGTAGATTTTTATATTTTACTACAAAGTCAGTTTTCTAGTTCTGTGTAATTGCATTGTTAAAATAATGTAGTCCATTACCTATTCTTAATTTTAGTAGCTTCTGATATATTATCATGCATCCTAAATGGTAACTATCTCTGCATGTATTTTTAACTTTTGTGGGAAATTGAAATATACTTGTTTTGAAATATGAAGTTTCTATGAAAATAACGTCTGTACTAAGCATTGTTTCAATGGTTTTTATCCACAGCATTGGAAAAATGAGTATCAATATTTCAGCTTGTACTAAATACTTGGCAAAAATAAAATCTGCCTCATCACTCTTAAAGACCTCCGTTGTACCTTCAGAGATGCCTTTTCATTTTTCAGCAGCAAAATATTGGCAAGATAAGAAAATGTTCACAGGCCTTAATATTTAGGATTAAATTTGGCACTCAAATTCTCCAAGTTGTTACTGTTTTTTAAGGACTATGGACATCGTAACATCTATGCAAGGTCTTTCCCTATAAAAGGCAAGTAAGATGACTCTCTATTATTCAATAAGACATCTTACTGTTACTAGGGGGGGTTTAGATGGTGTTATTTTCCTTGTTGCTTTCATTTTTTTTACTACAGGTAGTTTTTAACTTACGATTGGGATTGGAATTTCAGTTGCTAAACAATGTGGTTAAATGAGTCATCACATGACTGGATCTTTCATTACAAAATCAGGCAACATGCTAAATAAGTGCATCCTGTAAAAGAGGCCAAGGCTATGGATATATAAGCTTATCCATTAAGATTTGACATTCATTTTAACATTGCAGCAACTTTACCAATCCTCATTAATTGTGAACAAAAAATCAATTCATGATCCATAGAAGGATTCCTTTTAGTGAACAAGCCACTCTGTGGGTAACTGTACTTTTCTTTTTAACCAAACTTGAGTGATCTCAGAAGCTAAGGAGATTTAGTTGAGGTTAATACTTTACTAATGACTGCAGTCATCAGAAATTGAGATCTTCAAACAGAAGGCCTTATGGGACCTTTGACAGATGCCTTATCCTTAAAAGAATTCAAAACATTTCTACATGTAGCTCTAATGCTTCTTTGCACTAACTGTACATAAACTATATTATAATAATAAAGCAGTATGAACACTTTCGAGTATGTGAAGAATTGCTCCTATAGCTTTACTCTAAAGATGCTCACACACATGAAAATCAAACATTTTTATTTTGTATGGCAGGATAGCAAAAGCACCAGATTCTTTAAACCCAATGTAACAGATTACCCTCCACTTTATCTGCAAGAAAGTAATTTTCAAAACAATACAAATCACAAAATAGTGTCTCACAAGCACATTTTTTATGTCAATGACTCTGGATTTAGTTAGGCAATTTCTTGTCCCTTTCCGATACTGTAAACTGAAAACCATATAAAACTAAAGCTTCCATGATAATCTTTTTATTTGAGGAGCAGAAAAGAGTAAAGATCTGAATCAAATCTGGATTACCTGAAACAAAATTTCAAGTAATCCAGAAATAATTCAGACTTTCAAAGCCCCAAAACAGTCTGTCTAGGAATCAGGAAGACTAGTCCCACGTTCTATGTTGCAAAGGGCAGGTTTAAGATTTTTTCTCTGCAGTTCTCTTGAACAGGTTATGCCTTTTTCCCTGAGTGAAGTCTAAACTTGTACATCATCCCTCCTGAAACTCTACTGATACATTTACTCACTTCTTGGTTTCCTTATTCTCCCACTTCAATCAGAATAGAACTGGAAGGAACCTTGGAGGTCTACTAGTCCAGCCCCCTGCTCAAGTAGGAGACCCTATATCATTTCAGACAAGTGGCTCTCCAATCTCATCTTAAAAATCTCAAGTGATGAAGCACCCACAATGTCTGAAGGCAAGTTGTTCCACTGATTAATTCTCCTCACTGTTAGGAAGTTTCTCCTTAATTCCTGGTTGCTTCTCTCTTTGATCAGTTTCCAACCATTGTTTCTTGTCTTGCTCTCTGTGCTTTGGAAAATAAATTAACCCCTCCTCCTTGTGGCAGCCTCTCAAATACTGGAATACTGCTATCATGTCCCCCCTAGTCCTTCTTTTCTCTAGACTGGCCATTCCCAAATCCTGCAACCAATCTTCATATGTTTTAGTCTCCACGCCTTTAATCATCTTAATTGCTCTTCTTTGCACTTTTTCCAAAGTCTCAACATACTACTAGATGCAGTATTCCAGATGTGGCCTTACTAAGGCTTTATAAAGCGATACTAATACTTCACATGATTTTAATTCTATGCCTCTGTTTATACAATCAAGGATTGTATTAGCGTTTTTGGCTGCTGCTGCACACTGCTGACTCATGTTTAAGTAATCGTCCACTAGGACTCCAAAGTACCTCTCACAGTTACTGTTTTTGAGCCAGGTTTTGCCTAATCTGTACTTGTACCTTTGGTTTTTCCTGCCCAAGTGTAAAACCTTGCTTTTTTCCACATTAAATATCATTTTGTTGGATAGGGCCCATTGTTCAAGCCTGCCAAAATCGTTTTGGATTCTAAGCTTGTCTTCTGGGGTGTTGGCTCTTCCTTCCAGCTTGGTGTCATTTGCAAATTAGATGAGATCCCCTTCTATTCCCTTATCTAAGTCATTTATGAAGATATTGAAGAGTACTGGGCCTAAGGCGGAACCTTGTGGTACCCCACTGCTTACTTCCCTCCATGTTGATGTAGTACCATTAAGGACTACTTGTTGAGTACAGTTTATCAGCCAATTACAAATCCATCTGGTGGTGATGCTGTCTATCACATATTTTTCTAGCTTACCACAAAGTAGGTTGTGGTCTACTTTGTCAAATGCCTTGCTGAAGTCTAAATGTACTATGTCCACAGCATTTTGCTGGTCTAGTAATTTAGTCACTTTGTTAAAAAATGAAATATGATGGCTTGACATGATCTGTTTTTAACAAACCTGTGCTGGCTACTAGTTATTTGTTTCTAGATGTTCACAGATCTGTATTTTGATTATTTTTTCCAGTATCTTCCCAGGTATTGATGTTAAACTGATTGATCTGTAGTTTCCTAGGTCTGTTTTTTTTTCCCCTTTTTTGAAGATGGGAACTACATCAGCTCTTTTTCCAATCCCAATGATACAATGGTTCTGAGATAACATATGCCAGTTCCTTAAGAACTCTGGGATGTAATCCATCAGGTCCTGGTGATTTATATATATCAAGGTCAGACAGGTATTCTCTTACCATTTTCTTACTTATTTTAATTTTTATTTCTAGTCCATCTTTTACAGTTATGTTTTGGTAGGTTGGTCTATAGTTTCTTTTTGTGTGAAGACTGATGCAAAGAATGAGTTAAGCAGCTCTGCTGCATGAGCCATAGAAATGCATAGTAACACAGCTTTATGATTTAACCTTTTCAGATTTATTTTATAACAGAAGGTTTTATGTTATGGGGATTGTACAAACTGAGGCATGTTGTTGTGAAATTAGGTGGCAAACTGTTTGCAGGCCAGCAGCCATCAAAAAATTTTCTGAAAAATTTGCTAAGTGTAAATGAAACAATTCCACTATCTTCCAGTGAATATTTTGTATTCACTTTTCCTACTTCTCAGTGAGCAGAGAAAGAACACTGGACATTGTGTTAAAAAAAATAAACAATTTCAGATAGCAATTATCTTTTGTTAACATAAGTGAGCATCAAAAAAATGAAATTAGGGATATTAATGCTGTAATCATATAGATACTAAAGCTCTGATACAATTGTATATATACATTAAATTTCATGGCTACAGTGGAATTTACTCTTTAGTAAATGTGCACAGGATTATACAATATTAAAAATTGCTCTGACCTAATACATCAAAATATCAGGGGGCCATATGTAAATTTAGTATTTGCAGATTTAACCAATTCCAAAAATACTAAGAAAGGAGCCAGAGCTACCACTCATTGTATCTTGGAATTAAAACTCCTGGAAAAATTATGTTGGCATTAGTTTAACTATCTGAATGGTCAACAGTGTCTGGCTGCAGATGTCAGTGGAAACTCCACATTTTTCCCATCCGTACTTCCGAATTCTGTCCACGTTATTTTTCCTCCCTGGGATAAAAAAAAAAAAAACCCACACCTTTCTCTATTTGAGAATGGTTTTAAGGAAAACATCCCAGTTTCCTCTCTATGCAGTAAAACAGATAATTCATATTACTTGTGTGACACTGGTCTGAAAGTCCATTAAAGAACAAGAACAGATTTTTATATGTATCAGATATCTACCTAATATATTGTTTCTCTCCAATATTGAACCATGTAAGGACCTTACAAGACACTGCAGAATATTCTGTCTTCAAAATAATGTAAATAAATAAACTAATTGGCAACTTTATATAGCACTTCAGAATTTAGAAGTCGTCCAATATATAAAACAAAATTTCAAGGAATATAACAATTGGCAAATTTAAAGCAAAGTAGATCTTTTTTCCTCCACAATAGGATTTTCAGCATATATTATAGAAATGTCTAGAACAATCATATCCTCAATACATAAAAATGCCACTGATTAATTTCTAGAAATTAAAAGTGCAACTGGAAAATAGTTTTCCCTTTGGCTATAAAAATCATATCTCCATTACAGCTGTATCAGTTTTATGACATTCAAAAAACTGTTCATACATTCTAAGAATATGGGAAGCTGCAGTCCCAATACCTTTGGAGGGTAACCAGGTTAGGAAAGGCTGGTCTATTGCACATTAACATCTCCTTTTTAGGAGAAGGTCTTCAAAGTTCCAGTGACAGATCTTTTCCAATTCTGTTAACTGTAGCCTTTAACTGGAAATACCTAGACTGAGCTAACTCAACAATATGATGTAAGTTTTAAGAAAGCCAAACTACTTTTGACTCTATAGTTATCATTCAAGGAATAAGTGTAGATACTCATCAAGCATATGGATCAAATCACAAAGTGATTACAAACATGGCTCATGGAAAAATGAATTACCCCTTATACATTCTTAAAAGACCAATGATATAACAAAACTTAACATAACCGTATCTGGGTGAAGTAGGAGCTTTTGAAAACCAATAGTTTGGGCACTTAGATCATAAACTTCTTCATTTCTAATAAAGAGCAAATCATTCTAAATTTAGAATGTTTCAAAAATTCATTTTAAATACTGTACTAGAAAATAGTCTTAACATTCACCATATGCAGCAATTTTGCAGCCTTTAGGAAACAATGAAAAATACCTTTGTACAGCCTTTAAGAGCCTTGCCTCATGTATAAAAATCCTACATTTCTGAAGAAAAATACTATGCCATACTATGATAAATATTGGAATAAGTACACAAATAGAACAGCTTACTTAGAAGTCATTGAGACTTGCTTCCAAATAAGTTTGTTGGGACTGTAGCCTTTAATAAACCCAATTCGATAGGATAATCTCATGTGAAAACCTAAACCAAAGGCTAGAGGTTTTCAAGATAATAGAAACGCTGTTGCTCTTCTGTTCATTTCAATGGGTTCAGCACAGAAGACTTTTCAACTGAAGGTATCCATGACAGATTTTCAAGCTTCAATTTGTGCATATTAGAAACTCAGTGGATGGGTGGCTAAGAGGAACGTGAGGTCTGCCTTATTGCCTGATAACACTCTGCGTTGTGTAGGCAATGCCTTCTGCTTGAATATGCTTGAGTATTGGTCCATATATATCCTTTGTCAATGGGACAATCATACCTTTGTTGTTAATTTCACCTGAAATACAAAATAAGAAATAGCTTATTATTTGAACAAATTTTAGAGGGGCCTAACAGCATAATATAAAATTTCATTTAGGAAAGTGTAAGTACTCATTTAATAAAAAAATACAATGGCATTCTACTTGCAGTTAAGGCTTGCGTCTTTACTTATTCTTGAAAAATTACTGCGTGTTAATTTCAAGTGAACAATTCACTTCCTTTCACTCAGAGAAAGAGAGGTGAAAGAAAAATTAAAATGGGGAACATACTAGGAATAGGAGAATAGGACCGTTATGGGAAGTTACTCCAGACATATTTCTAGGTTAGAACAACAGAACATATCTTAACAAAATGTCACTGGATGTAACTGAAGCCCTTTAAAATAAGTAGCTGGGCACTGAGGCTTAACTTACTACATAAATAGAAAGGTATAATAGACATGTATAATAAGTAAGTTATGCTTTTTCAGGAGGTATTTTATAACAAATTACCTAAAGCAATCACATTACTTTCAAGGACTCCTTAATTAAAAGAGAGGAAGAAAGATACATACCTTCAAGAATCATCTTTGCTGCAATAGCAGTAGGGTAACCCACCGTTTTGGCCATCGCAGAATACCCTTTATCATCTCCATACACCACAAGATTAATATATTTGTCTTCCAAATGACCAGAGGGATGTCTAATTCCTATTTCATTCCTCATAACTATCATATCTCGCTCTCCAGACCCTAAACAAAAGGAAATTGTTCTTTAAAAACTGACAAGTTGTGTATTAAAAATGAATTGCAAAAGTATTTCAAGAACAACACAACTTTTACTAATTCGATATAGAGCAGTAACTATCTGTTATTCATAGACAATGTTTTTTGAAAATACATCTTTAAGTACAATAAAAGGATTATAATAAAAATTTGCACAGAGCACTGTTAATGCACCTTTTGAAAGAAGGAACTGAATATATATCTCTATGTACAGTATATCTGTATGCGTTGTTATTGCTAGCTAAAGTTTTAATGGTAAAAAAAATCTGTACTTACATTATGAAACTCAGTTATCACTAAGCTTGCCATAAAATAAAAATGCATTAAAAACACCAGCAGTTTAACTCCCATCCAAATCATACTAAAGATTTGCTTCTCTATTTAAAAAGGTCATGTGATTGCTATACAGGAAAAAACATTTGAGGAGGTTGAACAACGTTATGCCCAGGCTAGTATAAATCAGCAGATGCTGGGAAAATTGCTCTGAATAAAGGTAGCAGAATTATTACTGAATGCCTATAAAGATTCTCAGTCATCCAGGTTATTGCCATCCCAAAAATGCTTTTTCAAAAGGCAACTGGACTTTTTTCCTTGAAGACGTTTTGCTTCTCACCAAATGCCTTAAAACTACCCCTCTAGATAAGATCTACCACCTAGCTGGCATTGCCTTGCCTGCTGTTCACAGAGAAGCAGCAGCATTACAGAGAGACTCAAATCCTCATTATCTAGAGTAGACAACAGCCACTCTATGGCCTATAAGCAGTTCAGCCGAGATTAAAATCCAAGAAAAGCTTCCTTAGGTCAATAAAAGACTGAAGAATTTGAAAGCAGAATGGATCTATGGAAAGCTACAAAGAACCAATACTGAATGAACCTATAGAGGAGCTGGCACCTGAGTCTGATGAAAGCTGGGAAGTATGGAAATCATTGAATATATTCTGCACAGGTATAACAAGATCCAGAGACACTCTGAACAAATGGGGCTATCCAGTAGCTTCTGCTCTTTGCAGTTCTGGCAACATGCAAACGATAATGCATATGTATACCTGTCCTGTGTTCCCCGATCAAAGTACACTTGAGGACCTTATGGCAGCATGACAGAACACAATTAATGTTGCTAGTTTCTAGACAAGATCTGTTTAATTTGTACATTTTAATCTTGTATTTTATATTTTAAATTTTATGTCATATAGTACGCCTTATTTTACTTGTGATGCTGACACAACCGTGCTGATTAACAACAGATTTTCAAGTCCCAATTAGCACTGTTAAGTGAGGACTATCTGTACTGTATTATTTGAATGTCTGACCATCTCAATGCTCGGCTGTTCCCTTGACATTAATTAGGACAGGTTGGATGAATCCATCTGGTATTTCCCTCCTCCTTTTTATTAACTTCCAGATTCCACCAAAAAATATTCATTGGGTAAAATGGATACACTTAACAACTACAGCATTTGCTTAACGACTGCCACAAAACAAATGATTGGAAAATAAGACACAATCACCTAGTGACTCCTTTAATGACTGCAATGACTTAAGACCATAATTCCTGGCACAATTACAGTCATAAATTGAGGACTACCTGCATTGGAAAATAAATCTATGGGTGAAGAGCATATTGCCTACCATACGAGAGCTTTGCTTCCATGTGTTTGGCCAACGCATCCACTATACTATGTGCTGTTGGAACAGGTTCATCTCCAAGTAACCCCAGCCTGAAAGGCAGATAAAAACAGGTAATGCCAAGAACAACAACAAGACTTTTTCCCAGTACAGCAGAGTTTGATCAACAGGTGTAAAGGGCAGAAGATAAAGCACTTGAGCTGGTTTTTTTTATTATTCTATCCATATCTGAACAAGTATCATTACTGCCACCCTGAAAATTATATTTTCATGGACGTAGGTAGGCTATGTAACCTGAACTTACCCAAATTTCGGAGACAATTTTCTTATTAAAAATTCACACCCTAAAACATCAAACTGGGGAAAGAAGCCTGAAAATCTATACTCTGCTAAGTACATACAAGATTTACAAAGATATACGAATTTCACATTCTGCGCAGGAATAACTGACAAGCAAAATGACAGTAGCCTTCGACTTACAACCATTTGTTTAGTGACCATTGAAGTTACAACGGCATTGAAAAAGTGACTAACCATTTTTCACATAGGAGCATCCCCATGGTCACATGATCCAAATTTGGCACATGGCAACTGGCATATATCTATGAAAGTTGCACTGTTCCAGGGTCATATGATCACCATTTGTAACCTTCCCGGCCAGCTTCTGACAAGCAAAATCAGTGGGGGAAGCCAGATTCACTTAAAGACTGCATGATTCACTTAACAGCAAGGTCATAAAATGGGGCAAAACTCACTTAACAACTGCCCTGCTTAGCAACAGAAATTTTGGGCTCAATTATGGTCATAAGTCAAAGACTACTTGTATGATATTAAACCTATCTCCAAACTCTGAGTTCACCCCATATATTTATGAGTTGTGCACCAATTTGGTACTGTGACATAAATGACAGATGAACAGCTATACAGAAGCATTTCTTTCAAGGGGTTTCAGGTTGCTACCATGCTTTTAGTCTCCTTGTGTACATTTGCTGTGCAAATACTATTTCTCTATGGAGAAATACTCTATGGAGTATGTACATTTGCTGTGCAAATACTATTTCTCTATGGAGAAATAGTATAAATAAGATATGTAGCAGGGAAGTCTTAGTTTTTCCACTTCTCGGGGGGCAATTCTCTGCCCTAATGATTAAGCATCAAGTCTAAGAGAACTTTTGTGCCTTGGTACAAGCTATGGTCTTTTTGGGGGAAACAGACTTTTTTGTTGATATCAGGCCTAAAATGAAGATGAGTTGTTTTCACATTTATAGACATAATCCTGCCAGACTGAGGGCTTTAGTATCTGTATCTGCAATTTACTATGTGAACTATAATGGCAGGGCTGTCTTCACCCACTTCCTCTCTCACATAAAATCAAGGTTGAGTTGCCTCTTACTACCTCCTACATTCCCTCAGTCATATGATTTTGTGACCTTCAGTAAAGCGTTCTATATTGAGCCTACTCAGCAAAATCAGAATATTGTTGATACTTTTAGATCAGGACTTGTCTTTTGCTCTCTCTATAATTAGTCTCACTAATAAGGTTACTTTTGTTCTAAACGTTATTACACTCTCCTTATGGGTATTTGAGGGCTGGCAGCTAAAAAAACAGTAAATTAACCTCTGCCAGTAATCTTGCAAGCAAATCCAAGTACTGATTTATTCACTGAGCTAAACATTTCAAGACAAACATGACTGATGCACATTTTAAAGAAAAACATTATAGCAGTCCTGTTCTGGATCATGTAGATCTGTATGTTAGAATGTTTGGCATTTATTGGGTTAAGTGCTGTCTCCTTAAGAGATGGCTAATGGGTAATGTAGTTTAGCTAGTCAGCTATCCCATGTTAATAGGTCAGTGGTAGGAGGAAAGGAGGAGCCACTAAAGTTCATCACAGGATATCCTGGCCATGGGCCAGTTTGGAATGTTCTTTGTCTGAGATAAGCATGGGGGCCATCGAATGACTCAGATGGTCCAACTCCACGTAAGAAGTTGATGTGGAGCAACTAATGAATTTACCTAATGAAGATGAACAGATGTGCAATATACAGACGGAATCTGCAAATAGCAAGTATTGCTTTCTGACTGAATAAATATCTGTTTTGGAATCATCTTTATTTGAGTTTATCTGTCTATGACATGAATCAAATCCCTTTATAATCCAATCAGACAGATAAACTCAGATAAAGATGATTCCAAAACAGATATTTATTCAGTCAGAAAGCAATACTTGCTATTTGCAGATTCCGTCTGTATATTGCACATCTGTTCATCTTCATTAGGTAAATTCATTAGTTGCTCCACATCAACTTCTTACGTGGAGTTGAACAAGTCCAGTATATGAAATATCTGAATGCTAGAAGTGGAGAAAAAAAGAGAGGAAATCCTACAATTTCTATCCTACCATTCCACTGCTTCCAATTGTTTTTTGTTCTCATTCAGATGATTGTAGACAGCCTGTTGGAGTTCATCATATTTGACAGAAGACTGAAGTCCAAGCAACTTACACATTAGCTCTTTCTAAATACAAACAATTTAAGAAAAATGATTGAAATTCTGAAAACCAAAGTACACAGCCTTAAAAATGCAGAAAAATATATATAAAAAAGAAATAGCAGGCAAGGAAAAATGGCTAACATATCAAGATTTGTTAATACAGGAAAATTGAGAATTTGAAATCATGAGAACAACTGACCATAGAACAGGGGTGGGCACCTCTGACCTGTAGACATCAACTCCCAGAATTCCTGAGCCAGGAATTTTGGCTCAGGAATTCTCGGAGTTGAAGTCCATAGGTTATAAAAGGGCCATAGTTGCTCACCCCTGCCATAGAAGGATTTGTTTTTCAATGGTTTCCATATGCACAATTAAGGGAGAAGATGAATATAGATAAAAAGTTGCAAGGTACAGAACAAATGATGAACATGTATTTGCTGAAATGTATAAATGACTGTTGAATTATGAAATATAAGATGAGCTAAAAAGTGCATGATAACATGAACTAAGAACATATTACAACATACAGATTGACCAATGAAAAAGAATGTGGTTAAAAGAAGTGAAATTTATACTGTCTTATAATTTAAGAGAGATTTTGATTATAAAATGATATACTATAGGTATGTATCACTAGAGAAATTTTATGACATATATTCAACAATATGATGCCATTTATGGCTGTTTGCCATCATGTGACGCCGTTTTACTATTTTTGACGAAAATCAGCACTTCCACTTTTTGGCAAAACTGGGCCCATAGCAAACCATTGGCTCCCTTAATGACCATAGTGTTTGCTTAACTGTGGCGGTTTGCTTTGCGACTGCTACAAAAAAATGTGATCAACCTGAAATACTGGTAATATTGTATGTTATCCGAGGTAATACCAGCATGCCACTCTTGATAGACATTACGAACTTAATGTCTTGAAACCCTTTAGTAAGTCTGGTTGTTCAAGTTGTAAACCGAGGAGGGTCGGGTAGGGAGGGAGGGAGGGAGGTAAATAAATAAATAAATATTGTACATCTCCGACAGGGAGAAAGGAGTTTGTAACTCTTAAATTGGATTCACTGTATATATATCACTATATCTATATCTATATTTATATCTATATCGATAGATCGATCGATCGATCGATCGATCGATCGATCGATCGATAGATAGATAGATAGATAGATAGATAGATAGATAGATAGATAGATAGATAGATAGATAGATAGATAGATATCACTAATTGTTGTTGGAAACACCAAGAACGTGAACGGCCATTTTACCATATTTCCTAAGCTTGTGAAAAAGCTTTTTAAAAAGCTGGGTACAAATACATATGATGATGTGTGAAGACTGATGCAAAGAATGAGTTAAGCAGCTCTGCTGCATGAGCCATAGAAATGCATAGTAACACAGCTTTATGATTTAACCTTTTCAGATTTATTTTATAACAGAAGGTTTTATGTTATGGGGATTGTACAAACTGAGGCATGTTGTTGTGAAATTAGGTGGCAAACTGTTTGCAGGCCAGCAGCCATCAAAAGTTTTTTTCTGAAAAATTTGCTAAGTATAAATGAAACAATTCCACTATCTTCCAGTGAATATTTTGTATTCACTTTTCCTACTTCTCAGTGAGCAGAGAAAGAACACTGGACATTGTGTTAAAAAAAATAAACAATTTCAGATAGCAATTATCTTTTGTTAACATAAGTGAGCATCAAAAAAATGAAATTAGGGATATTAATGCTGTAATCATATAGATACTAAAGCTCTGATACAATTGTATATATACATTAAATTTCATGGCTACAGTGGAATTTACTCTTTAGTAAATGTGCACAGGATTATACAATATTAAAAATTGCTCTGACCTAATACATCAAAATATCAGGGGGCCATATGTAAATTTAGTATTTGCAGATTTAACCAATTCCACAAATACTAAGAAAGGAGCCAGAGCTACCACTCATTGTATCTTGGAATTAAAACTCCTGGAAACATTATGTTGGCGACAGACAGACAGACAGACAGACAGACAGACAGACAGACAGACAGACACAGACAGACACAGACACAGACACAGACACAGACAGACAGACAGACAGACACAGACAGACAGACAGACAGACAGACAGACAGATATCACTAATTATTATTATTATTATTATTATTATTATTATTATTATTATTATTATTTCAATTTATATCCCGCCCTTCTCCCGAAGGACTCAGGGCGGCTCACAACATTATTAAAACAAAGAAAGACCCACACACCCCACCGAATAAAACCAAATTAAAACCAAAATTTTTATGTTGTGATAATTAAAATTTCTAAAAAACCCAGTTT